>NC_051268.2:385485-650492 GCF_015237465.2 Chelonia mydas | reverse complement strand
CAGCTGCCAGGCCTGCCAGAATGGGGGAACACCCGTGGGAATGGAATGCACCTGCCCCCAGGGTATGGGGGGCCATGATGTGAATATTGTAACCCTGACACACGCAAAAACACACACACACGGACTAGCAGCAATAGCACCACCTTCACTAGAGCCTCCGTCCCCACAATCAAAGCACCCACCTCCTCCAAGTACATTCACATCTTGCACTTGAGAGTCCTGGACTCCACTCGCACCAAAATTGACACTAGGTCCTCCAATTCCAAGCACACCAACAGAGGCAACTCCCCCACCTCCACCCACACTGTAACAACCAAAACTTCCTCCAACTCCCACAGTACAACCACCATCCTCTCCACATCTACCCGGATCACCATAGCCACCACCTACCCGACATCTTCCCTAACCACCTCAGCCACCGCCTCCCGCACCTCCACAGATAAAATTACAGCTCCCTGGACCTCAATCCCCACCAGCACAGTCACCACTTCCTCCACTTCCACTGGTACAACCATCATGCCCTTTACCTCCACCCCCACCAGCACAGCTACGACTTCCTCCAGCCATAGCCCCACCACCATGGCCACCAGCTCCCACACCTCCAACCCCACAAGAACAGCCACAACCTCCCCGACCTCCACCCCCACCACCACAGCCACCACCTCCTACACAACCACAAACACAGTTATCACCTCCTTCACCTCTAACCCCCCCACCACCTCCCGCACCTCTACAGGTACAACCGTCCCCTACTTGACTTCCACCCCCACCATTGTAGCAACAACCTCCTCCAGAACCATCCCTACAGCCACATCCTCCCCCACCACCATTGGTCCACCCACCACCCCCTTGACGGCCACCTCCACTGGTAAAACTGCCAGCTCCTCCACATTCACTTTTACAATGACCACTCCAAGTACCTCCGCCACCACCCCCAGATCCACCACTGCCTCCACCTCCACTGGTAAAGCCACCACCCATTTGACTTCCACCCAAACCAGTACAGTGACCACCTCTTCCACCTCCACCAGTGCAACCACCACCCCCTTGACTTTCACCCCCACCAGCACAGCCACCATTTCCTTCACCTCCACTGGTACAACCACCATCCCCTCCACATCTACCCCGACCAGAACTATCGCCACCTCCCCGACATCCTCCCCCACCAGCAAAGCCACCACCTCCTCCACCTCCACTGGTACAACCCCCAGTCTCTTGATCTCCACCGGCACCAGTACAGTCACCACTTCCTCCACCTCTATTGGTACAAATACCCCCCCTTCACCTCCACCCCGAGTAGTACACTCACCACCTCCTCCACTGGTACAACTACCATCCCCTTGACCTCCATCCCCACCAGTACAATCACCACCACCTCCACCTCCACCCTCACTAGCACGACCACCGCCTCCTCCACAACCACCACTACAGTTACCTCTTTCACCTCTACCCCCACCACCAGATCTACCACCTCCCCCACCTCCTCTGGTACCACCCCCACTCCTTTGACCTCCACCCCTACCACCACAGCCAACATCTCCTCCACCTCCACCAGTACAACCCCCATTCCCTTGACCTCCACCCCCATCAGTACAGTCACCACTTCCCCCACCTCCACCACCACGGACAGCATCTCCTCCACCTCCACCCGCACCAGTAAAGTCACCACCTTCTCCACCTCAGTTGGTACAACTACCACCCTCTTGACCTCCACAGCCACCACCTCCCCCACCTCCCCTGGTACAACCCCCAAGTCCTTGACATCCACCCCCACCAGCACAGCCACCACCTCCCTGATCTGCATAATGAGCATCCCATCCACATGGCCATTGACTATCCCTAGCACCACATGTCCTGTGACCTCTACCTGTGTGATCCCTGCCAATTGCCCTGTCCCCACTCAGGACTGGAGCACCACCAGCTGGGCCAGCACTACCCCAGGTGAGTCTCAACTCAGCTTCTGGATGGGGTTATTGCCGACATGGCCTTGTTGTGTATTGTGTATGCAATGTGCACAGGCCATGTCTTGTGTAACTGTTCTGGTGCAACCCAAGGGTAACTCTTCCTAAGTGTAAATATGGAGTAGCTCTTGCCTGGTGAGATTGCAGTTTGTCTCCTGTGTCTTGTGCATGTGCTGCAGCTCTTCTCTGATGTGACTACAGAGTGACTCTTCCCTGGTCTGCGTCTAGTGTAGCATCTGACTCTTGTAAATATAGAGTCACCCTTTACCAGTCTGCAACCAGTTTAATCTCTAGCTTGTTTCGACCAAGAGGAACTCCTCATTGATGAACATTTGGAAGAGGGCTGGTGAAAAATTTCCATGAAAAGCAACATTTCTGGGGCTAAAAGTTCAGTTTTTACAGAAATTTTTCACCAGCTCTTTAGCCGCCTACAGTTCAAGCCACACAAATTCAACCTGGATATTAGGCACAAATATTTAACAGTGAGGTTAATGAACCATTGAAACAATCTCCCAAGAGCATTGGTGGAGTCACTGTATCTTGATACTGTCCAATTCGGTTTGGATGCTGTTGTAGAAGGGGCATTAGTCCAAGACGAAATTCTCTGGCCTCTTTTACACAGGTGCTGAGGGTCCCACTGAGGCCCACTGGGCTGAATAATTTTGTTTACACCAGGGGTAAAATCAGGAGTGAATTTCTTCAATTTCAGAGCTGTTACAGTGCTGTAATTGAGATCAGATCCCAACCCTGAGTTTAAGACCCTGTCTATGCTAGAGAAATTTCCACTGGTATAAGCGGATTAGTGTAGTGGAATTGGTGCAGATTCCTTATGTAGATGCACTTCACCGACACAAGACCCAAATACCTTACACTGGGGCAAATATCTTTAGTGCAGACAAGCCTAAGAATATCTGAGCTGGGGCTAGGAGACTGGGGCCTAGAAGTTAGAGCAGTGGGAGCTGGAAGCCAGGACTCCTGGGTTCTCTCTCTGGCTCTGGGAGTGGAGTGGAGTCTGGTGGTTTGGAGTAGGGAGGGCTGGGAGCCAGATGCCTGGCTCTGGGTGGGGGGCGGGGGGCTGGTGGGTTAGAGAGTGGGAAGCTAGGAGCTAAGTTCCCTCTAAGCTGTATGGCCATGCCGCAGCCTGTCAAGAGCCATGAAAGTGCTCAGGGTGCAGCAGGGAGAGATGCCTCTCCCCCAGCCCCAGAGCTGCCACGGCAGGGAGAGGCGCCTCTCCCCTGGTCCCAGCCCAGGCGCTACTGTGGGGAGAGAGGGCTGGGGAGAATCCTCTCTCCCTGCCACAGCCCTGGGACTGCCTGCACCCCAAACCCCTCATCCCCAGCCCCATCCCAGAGCCTGCACCCGCAGCTGGAGCCCCCACACTCCCATTGCCCCAGCTCTGAGCCCCCTCCTGCACCCTAAGCCTCTGATCCCTAGCCCCACCCCAGAGCCTGTACCCCAGCCAGAGCCCTCACCCCCTCGTACCCCAACCCCTTGCCCCAGCCCTGAGTCTCCTCCCACACTCTGAACCCCTCAGCCCCACCCCCACCACATATCACCTCCAAATTGGTGCACATAACAAAATTCATTCTGCACATGCATGGGAAAAATTAGAGGGAATATTGACTGGGAGCCAGGACACCTCAGTTCTGTTCCCAGCTCTGGGAGGGGAGTGGGGTTAGAGTAGCAGGTTAGAGAAGGGGGGCTGGAAGCCACGACTCCTGTGTTTTACCCCTGGCTCTGGAAGGGGAGTGGGGATGAGTGGGGATTGGTAGACTTTCCTGGCTCTCACTAACACTCATGGTGGATGTTTGTCCCTTTCAGTTTCCTGCCAGAATGGCGGCACATACAATGGGATCTAGTGCATCTGCATCCCTGGTTTCTCTGGCCCCGTGTGCTCATCCCATGATACCAGAAAGGCCTGCCAGAATGACAGCACTCCCATCGGTACCAAATGCATCTGCCCACCTGGACACTACGGCAACCTGTGTGAATCCTATAAAGCCTCCAGGGACTGCCAGAACGGGGGAACTCCGTTGGGAATTGAGTGCCTCTGCCCACCTGCGCACTATGACCTCTGGTGTGAATTGAATGACAGCAGCACTTCTGGGTCCACCACTACCAGGTCCCCTACCACCTCAGCTGGCACCATTCCCCCAAGCACAGTGTCCCCTCCCACCACATCCCAGAATACCACCACACCACATACCACCACAACTACCGCATCCCAGAATACTACCACGCCACATACCACATCTCAAAAAACCACCATGACCATCACGCCACATAGCACCATGACCACCACCCAAATTACCACCACCACCTGAAGTACAACTACACAGGACAGCACCCCCACCTGTGAGAATGGGGGGACCTGGATGAATGGTGGATGCCAATGCACATCCAGTTTCCAGGGACCTAAGTGCGAGTATGCCACAGAAGTCATCGAGGTCAAAGCCGGTAATGAAAACCCGTGTAAATCGATCCTTGTGTCTGGGGCCCAGACTGTCCCCCAGATTCATAGACTCCAAGTGTCACAGCCGGGTCATGGGTGGCCCCAGTCAGGGGCAGGAGCCAAGAATCAGATGGATCAAGATAGCAGCGGGTGAGAGGCAGGAGACAAACAGGAGGTCAGGAACCACAAATCAGAGGACAGGAGTCAAGCTGGGTGGGGAGGTCAGGAAATCAAGCCAGAAGAGAAGGCACAGGATTTGTTAAGCTAAATAGACTGAGCTCCTGGAGTCTCTCATGCTAAGGAAGGTTTTCTGAGCACCCCATGATGCTGCAATGCATGAGATCCTTGGAAACCCAAGCAGGGACATCCCATGAGCCAGGATCCAGGATGGCTGGTCCCATGTAGGAGCATCGTTAGCATCCGAGGGGGTTGTGTGGCTGGGACTGTGAGCCAGAACCCAGTAAGGCAGCATGGCTGGCTCATGGGAATATGAGATCTTGAATCCTGGAGTCTCATCCCAGCAGACCTGGCCAGGTGGGACAACATGGTTCTGTTCCCGGGCTGCGGGAGAACGGTGAGGAAACACTTTCAGCAGCAGGATGGCGGGTAGTGAAAAGACAAGTGTCCCTCCTTGCTGGCCCCCTCTGGCTCGGTAACGAATGATGTGATGGGTTCTGAAGGGCAGTAGAGTCCTTTCCCTTGGCCCTGGATGCTGGGGGTCCTGGGATGTGCACATCAGGAGAGCTAACAAGGACCCCCGGGGGGAGAAGGCAATTCCCCTCTGCCATTCCCATGGTTTCTGCCGATTTTCACTGTGTTTCTTCCCCCTGCCCAACGCCCCAATGACGAGGTGATTCTAACAGTGGACGTGAAGCTGCAGATCACCAGCCACAAATTCACCCCCGAGCTGAAGGACAACACAACTCAAGAATACAAAAAGTTTACCTTGGACTTCAAACAACAGGTGGGACCCGGAGGAGCGACCGGGAAGGGGGAGTTAGTGAGAGAGAGGCCCCCAATGGGGTGGATGGTCGGGAGGATGTGGGGGAACTTCCCAAGAGAGGTATGAGATCAGGGGATCATCTCCCAGGGGAAGGGCTGGGAGGCCCATTGCTGAAGACGTTAGGAGCTAGGACTGAGCACAATGCTGGGGAATGGGATGATCCCAGCCCACCAGAGGGGAATAGACTTTAATGGGTCTTTCCCAGTGCTGAGCACTGGTTCCTGGGGTGTGTCCAGGTGGGAGCAGGTTGATGCCATGGCTGGGGACCTCAGCAGCCCCCTGGGCTCACCAGGTCCCATCTCAGGGCTTGGAGGGGGTGGAAGTTCAGAGCAGCCCCTGCCAGTGACGTGCGCTCTATTCCCTTCCAGATGAAGTTGGTTTACAGCAACATCCCAGAGTACAAAGACGTGGTGATCCTGAAACTGACGTGAGTATCCCCCAAAGCTCCACCCACAACCTGAGTTCCGCCCACAAGCCACCACCCATCCCCTGTGAGACTCCTAAAGGAGACTCCCCTCACAGTAGCCATGCGTAAGTGTGTGTTTTGGTCATGTAGTTGGCTCTTTGGCACCAATGGTTCGCCAGTGTTCAGAGCCTTTCTGGGCCACGTCTCTTAGGAGGAGAATTTTAATAGAAGAAAAAGTAAAAGAATCACCTCTGTAAAATCAGGATGGTAAATACCTTACAGGGTAATTGGATTCAAAACATAGAGAATCCCTCTAGGCAAAACCTTAAGTTACAAAAAGACACAAACCCAGGAATATCCATTCCATTCAGCAGAGCTTATTTTACCAGCCATTTAAACAAAACAGAATCTAACGCATATCTAGCTAGATTACTTACTAAGTTCCAAGACTCCATTCCTGTTCTGTCCCCGGCAAAAGCATCACACAGACAGAGAGAACCTTTGTTTCTCCCCCCCACAGCTTTTGAAAGTATCTTGTCTCCTCATTGGTCATTGTGGTCAGGTGCCAGCGAGGTTATCCTAGCTTCTTAACCCTTTACAGGTGAAAGGGTTTTTCCTCTGGACAGGAGGGATTTTAAAGGTGTTTACCCTTCCCTTTATATTTATGACAGAGGCTTAATTATTACATTTGCTCTTTTTAAATCTAGCAAAACGTTCTAAGTTCCAGATGTATTTTCCTTCTTTTTGTTTTTTAAAAAAAAAGTATCTTTTTTAAGAACAGGATTGGGTTTTTGTGTCCTAAGAGGTTTGTGCATAGGTTGTTTAATTAGTTGGTGGCAACAGCTCATTTGCTTTGTTTTCTTTCTCAGCTCTTCCCCAGAGGCAGGGGGTGAAAGGGCTTGAGGGTACCCACAGGGAGGAATTCCCAAGTGCTCCTTCCTGGGTTCAAAGGGGTTTTTTGCATTTGGGTGGTGGAAGCATCTAGCCCACTCAAAGTGCCAGAGTGGGGAATCAGCCTTGACAACCTGAAAATCAATATCCTAGCTCTTGCCTTTGCAACCGGGGAAACCCCCTACTCAGCCCACATGACTTAGTGGCAGTGTGCCTTGGGCAGTAGCCTCCATTGTTTATAGCTCTCTCTGCTCCATAATGGGGATTAATTGCTCCTTCCACTGACTCTTAAAGAGGGCAGTTGGAACAGCCTGTTGGCTTTCATGAGGTTTGTGATTGTCACTGGAGCTCAGAGCCCCCTCCCAGCAGATGGTGGCACCTTTCAGCTCAGTATGTTCAGTGTGAACAATATTTGTCCATCCTTGTCCTTCCTCCCAGTCCAGAAACAGTTAACAGTGTTGATGTTCAAAGGTGGGTCCCTTTGACTTTCACGTTGATCAGCACCCTCTTCTGGGGATGGGGGTGTCGTTAGGTCCAGTTCTGGCATCCGCATTTTCAAAAGGAAGTTGAAAAATCGGAGAGGATGCAGAGAAGAGCCACAAAAATTATTTTAAGGGCTGACAGTGGGAGACTTGGAGCTTGATCTGGTTATTTTATCAGTAGGACAATCCAGAGGTACTTACCCACCACACCCAGGCATGCCTATGGTGGTTAAGTACTTCCACGGGGAGCAGACACCAGGTAGTAAGGGGATCTCTAATTTAACAGTAAAAGGCAGCACAAGAATCACATTAAAGCTGGATAAATTCAACTTAGAAATAAGTCAAAACTTTTCCAAGTGAGGGTGGTTAACAAATGCAAAAGGGAAGTGGTGGCTTCTCCACCTCTTCCTGTCTTCAGATGGATGCCTCTCTGGAAGGTGCTTTAACCAAACACAAGTTATTAAGCTGGTGTGTTTCTTCAGCCTGCAATACACAGAAGGTTGGACGAGATGAGTCACTGCTCCCTTCCAACCTTAAACCCCACAAAATATATGAATCGAATTCATTGGGCATTGGTGCTTCAGTAGTCTATGCCTGGGAGACAATCAAATCCCATGTGCTCTGTGGGGGGCACCTGAGCGGACACCCCAGGAAGGAGGGACACACCAACCCATGCTGGGTTTGTTCCTTCAGGCAGGGCAGCATCGTGGTGGATCACATTGCCATCCTGGCTTTACCTGTCACCGAGAAACTCAACAAAACCTTTGAGAATGTGGCTGGGCAGCTGAAGACACAGATAGAGATGGCATCTGAGAAACAGAACTGCAACGGCAGCTCCTGTGAGTCTCTGTGCGGTGAGGGCAGATGAGGGCTGGGTGGAGAGGGGACAGATCCATGGTCTTGGGAGGAAGATTCTCCATCACTCCACCCCCAATCTCTGCCAGGGCAGCTGCATACCACTTTAGTACACAGATAGATAGACAGATAAATAGATAGATAGAGTGGGTGTATGGGGATAGATAATTAGATAGATAGACTAGATAGTGTGTGGAGAGAAAGAGGGGAGTTTTTATGGGGTGGATGGATGGGGTGGAAGGGATGAATGGAGGGGGCTGTGACAGGTTCCCCCCGGGGTGCGACATGGAACCCATGCACCCCCTCCCTTCCTCCATCTATCTACCTATCTATCCCCACCCACCTATCTCTCTATCTCTATCTCTCTATCTATCTATCCCCATACACCCTCTCTCTCTCTCCATCCTATCTATCTATCTGTCTATCTATCCATCCAGCCATCCATTCCCATACTCCCTTGTGACAGTTTCCCCCTGGGGTACCACCTGGAACTGGGATACCACTGAGCCTTCCTGACCCACCAGCCTGTGCTCCCTTTTACACCATACTGCTGTGACAAGCTGAAAAGCCCTCTCTCTAGCCTGCACTTTCACCAGCATAAATACAGGTAGGGACACACCCAGCTGCAGTTATATGCAGGCAGGCTCTCTGATCAGCCCCTCAGGCACGCACCCCCTTGGGAGTATAAACCCAAAATTATATTATCTTGCGCTGCACAGGGAACAGTACAGTGTAAGCTCATAAAATTTGCCCCCTCCCTCAATGTGGAGAGGAATATGCAACAGCTTCCTCCCCCTGAGTTATGATTCCCACACACCGGTTTAGATGAAGCAAAACAAATCTATCAACTACAAAAGATAGATTTTAAGTGATTATAAGTGGTGTCAAACAGATCAAAGCAGATTACCTCAGGAATCAATCCTGAAGCACTTACATGAGAGGAAAGTGATCAGGAACAGTCAGCATGGATTCACCAAGGGTAGGTCATGCCTGACTAATCTAATAGCCTTCTATGATGAGATTACTGATTCTGTGGATGAAGGGAAAGCAGTGGATGTATTGTTTCTTGACTTTAGCAAAGCTTTTGACACGGTCTCCCACAGTATTCTTGTCAGCAAGTTAAAGAAGTATGGGCTGGATGAATGCACTATAAGGTGGGTAAAAAAGTTGGCTAGATTGTCGGTCTCAACGGGTAGTGATCAATGGCTCCATGTCTAGTTGGCAGCCAGTGTCAAGTGGAATGCCCCAGGGGTCGGTCCTGGGGCGGGTTTTGTTCAATATCTTCATAAATGATCTGGAGGATGGTGTGGATTGCACTCTCAGCAAATTTGCGGATGATACTAAACTGGGAGGAGTGGTAGATACGCTGGAGGGGAGGGATAGGATACAGAGGGACCTACACAAATTGGAGGATTGGGCCAAAAGAAACCTGATGCGGTTCAACAAGGATAAGTGCAGGGTTCTGCACTTAGGATGGAAGAACCCAATGCACAGCTACAGACTAGGGACCGAATGGCTAGTCAGCAGTTCTGCGGAAAAGGACCTAGGGGTTACAGTGGACGAGAAGCTGGATATGAGTCAGCAGTGTGCCTTGTTGCCAAGAAGGCTAATGGCATTTTGGGATGTATAAGTAGGGGCATAGCGAGCAGATCGAGGGACGTGATCGTTCCCCTCTATTCGACATTGGTGAGGCCTCATCTGGAGTACTGTGTCCAGTTTTGGGCCCCACACTACAAGAAGGACGTGGATAAATTGGAGAGTCCAGTGAAGGGCAACAAAAATGATTAGGGGTCTGGAACACCTGACTTATGAGGAGAGGCTGAGGGAGCTGGGATTGTTTAGTCTGCAGAAGAGAAGACTGAGGGGGGATTTGATAGCTGCTTTCAACTACCTGAGAGGTGGTTCCAGAGAGGATGGTTCTAGACTATTCTCAGTGGTAGAAGAGGACAGGACAAGGAGTAATGGTCTCAAGTTGCAGTGGGGGAGGTTTAGGTTGGATATTAGGAAAAACTTTTTCACTAAGAGGGTGGTGAAACACTGGAATGCGTTACCTAGGGAGGTGGTAGAATCTCCTTCCTTGGAAGTTTTTAAGGTCAGGCTTGACAAAGCCTTGGCTGGGATGATTTGATTGGGGATTGGTCCTGCTTTGAGCAGGGGGTTGGACTAGATGACCTCCTGAGGTCCCTTCCAACCCTGATATTCTATGATTCTATGATACCTAGCAAATAAACAAAAAATGCAAACTAAGCTTAATATACTAAAGAGAGGGGATAATAATAACAGAATCTCACCCTAAGTGATGATACAAACAGGCTGCAGATTCTTAAGGGACAAGCTGCACTTGCTTACAGCTTGGAATCCCCAGGTGTTCCATTCGCAGGCTAAAAATCCCTTTAGCCTGGGTCCAGCACTTCCCCCAGTTCAGTCTTTGTGCTTCACGTGTTTCTAAGAGCCTTCTTGGGTGGGGGAGTCAGTGAAGAATCAAGATGATGTCACTCCCCTTCCTTATATAGCTTTTGCATATGGCAGGAACCCTTTGTTTCAAAGCGTGCTTCCCACACCAGCCAGTGGAAAAATACTGACCTCCCAAGATGGAGTCCAGCACCAGGTGACCTAGTCACATGTCTCTGTAGAGACACAGCAGCCATCACCCACTGACTGTTCGGAGCGTTCACAGGAAGGCTCACCAGATGGGAGATAAGAAAAGGAGTACTTGTGGCACCTTAGAGACTAACCAATTTATTTGAGCATGAGCTTTCGTGAGCTACAGCATGTGATGAAGTGAGCTGTAGCTCACGAAAGCTCATGCTCAAATAAATTGGTTAGTCTCTAAGGTGCCACAAGTACTCCTTTTCTTTTTGCGAATACAGACTAACACGGCTGTTACTCTGAAACCAGATGGGAGATAAGCTTCTCCTAAGGCCTATTGTTTCTTCCCAATGGCTCATTAACCTGAATGGGTGCTTCCCAGCCAGGCATCTAGACTGAGAGCATTTTGTCTAGTGGGCATTGCCCAGGAATAGTTACATGTGAAATAGATACAGAGTCAATATTCATAACTTCGGATACAAAAATGTTATGTGCATCCAAATAGGATAATCATATTCAGCAAACCATAACCTTTCCAATGACACCTCACATGCCTTAGCTTGCATAAAATACATCATAATTATGCCATAATAATATCAAACTAATATGATGGTGAAGAATATGGGGTCCAGTGTCACAGAGGCTGTGGGGATCGGGGAAATGGATGGAGAGAGAAGTGGTGACCTCTGTGATTTCTGTGACAGGCCCGAGGTTGCAAAGACCAGCTTTCTCCCTTCCCCTGCACCTCGAGCCCCATGTCCTGAGGGCGGCCTTTCACAGGCCTAGACAGGGGCCAGGTCATTGGCCAGGCCTTTTCCAGCCCCCAAATCAATGGCAAGGCCCGAGCAGCTTGGGGAGCTTCGGGCGCCGCAAGGGGGGTGGTGTGCAGCTCAGAGGCGACTGTCCCCATCTCTCACTCCTGCTCCCGGCCACCCCCGGATCGGCTCACTAACAACTGCCTGTCCCATGTCTTCCAGGCGAGATGTGTTTCAACGCCTCCTCTGCTGACGTCTCTAAGGAGACAATGCCAACGTTCAATGGCACTGGTGAGTGACCCATGGCCGCCCGGTGGGGGAGCGGTGCTGGGGTGGGACAGAGGGGGTATCAGTGCTTTCTCTGCAGCCAGCGACCCATGACCCCTCTCTCTCCTTTGCAGAGTACTGCCAGAAAGCAGCCCCCGAAGGCTGCGGGGAGTTCTACTTCCCTAACCTCACCAAGCCTGGCCTCTCCTGCATCTCCAACTGCACCAAGAGCACGCCTGGCTTCATTAACTGCAACTACGGGCAGTGCCAGCTGATGCGAGCCGGCCCCCAGTGCATGTGAGTTGTGCATGTACACGCGTGTGCACACCTGTACACAGGTGTGCACAGGCACACACACATGCATGCACACACGTGTGCAAATGGATGCACACATGCAGCCACACGTGTGCACATGTATGCGCACACACATGCATGTGTGCTCACATGTGTCAAGTTCACATAATAGTTTTGACCAACCCCCAAGAAACCGCAAATGCTTTGGAAATGCCAGGATGAACCGTTTTATTTTGACCCAACTCCCAGGTGTTTTGGGTTCCATTCTTTACCACAAGCAAAGGAGGACTGGACTGGCAAAGTAGCCGGAGGAGGTGCCTTTCTGCTAACTTCTAGACCTAGGGTGAGGGGGGAATGCCCTGGGATCTGGCAGGTCAATCCCCTCCTCTGCTAGCTATAGACTCCTCCTCCTCTGGCTGCCTTGTGATACTCATCCTTCTTCGCTTGTTACGAACACCTGACCGAGAAATGGAAACCTTCAGGTCAGGTCAAAGAGGTTTTGTATCCACTCAGCTTGGAAGTTTTTCCAGCTTTGCCATTTGACTCCCACAACTTTGGGACCAGCTCAGCTTTGGCTTGACCTGAAACAATTATTTCTCTGTTTTGTGTTTGCTCGAGTGTCTCTCAAACGGGAAAACCCATGATTGGCAGCTCTAACACAGACTTGGGACAGTTAAGTCCCAGGGAGACTGGGAAGAGCTACAAAAGGATCTCACAAAACTGGGCGATTGGGCAACAAAATGGCAGATGAAATTCAGTGTTGATAAATGCAAAGTAATGCACATTGGAAAACATAATCCCAACTATATGTATAAAATGGTGGGGTCTAAATTAGCCGTTACCACCTAAGAAAGGTTTCAGAGTAGAAAAAGAGATCTTGGCATCATTGTAGAGAGTTCTCTGAAAACATCCACTCAATGTGCAGCGGCAGCCAAAAAAGCTAACAAAATGTTGGGAATCATTAGGAAAGGGAGAGATAATAAGACAGAAAATATCATATTCCCTCTGTATAAATCCATGGTATCCCCACATCTTGAATACTGTGTGCAAAAAAGACATATCCGAACTGGAAAAGATTCAGTAAAGGGCAACAAAAATGATTAGGGGTCTGGAACGGCTGCCGTATGAGGAGAGATTAATAAGACTGGGACTGTTCAGCTTGGAAAAGAGACGGCTAAGGGGGGATATGATAGAGCTCTATAAAATCACGTGGATAAAGTAAATAAAGAGGTGTTATTTACTCCTCATAACACAAGAATGAGGGGGCACCAAATGAAATTAATAGGAAGCAGGTTTAAAACAAACAGAAGGAAGTATTTTTTCACACAACTCACAGTCAACCTGTGGAACTCCTTGCCAGAGGATGTGGTGAAGGCAGAAACTATAGCAGGTTTAAAAAAGAACTAGATATGTTCCTGGAGGATAGGTCCATCAACGGCTATTAGCCAGGATGGGCAGGGATGGTGTCCCTAGCCCCTGTTTGCCAGAAGCTGGGAATGGGTGACAGGGGACGGATCACTGGATGATTCCCTGTTCTGTTCATTCCCTCTGGGGCACCTGGCACTGGCCACTGTCAATAGGCAGGATACTGGGCTAGATGGACCATTGGTCTGGCTCAGGATGGCCGTTCTTACATTCTTATGACTCGGATCCACGCAGAAGGACCTGGGACAGCAGGACCACTCCACTCACTGGAGATGGAAAGTCCAGACTGGACAGGGGATCCCAGGGAAGTGGCTCTGGGGACAGGATGGGGCAGGGCAGGGAAGGGGCTACGGTGGGGCTGTTCTCATCCCCTGTGTCTCCCCCACAGCTGCTCCGAGATGGGCTTGTACTGGAACCCTACAGAGTGCTGCGCCACCCGCATCAGCAAATTGGGTGTCGGTCTGGGTGTGGCCGTCGCAGTGCTGGTGATTGTGAGCACCATCCTCGGTGTCTTTCTGTTCAGAGTCAAGAGGATGAAAACCCAGTTCAGGTAACTGGGCCGGGAACGCATGGGTGGGCCCAGCCTTCAACTGAGATGGTGTGAGCCCGCGGTTAGAGCATGGGAATGGGGGGTGCCAGGACTCCTGGGTTCCCTCCCCAGATCTGGGAGGGGAGTGGGGGCTGGTGGGTTAGAGCAGAGGAACTGGGAACAAGGACTCCTGAGTTCTATTCTAGCTCTGGAAGGGGAGGGGAGGGGAGGGGGATCTAGAGGGTTAATTCAGGGGGGCTAGGAGCCAGGATGCCTGGGTTCTATGCCCAGCTTTACTCCCCATGTCTGTACCTCCATTTACCCCTATTGAAAGTGGGGATAAATGTTCTTTCCTGGGGCAGAGGGTGGGTTGTGAGGCTCCACTGAGGTAGGTTTGCTGTGAGGTATCCATGGTGGGGTTAGGGTTGGTCCGAGAATGACCCTCGCCTCTTTGACTCAATGGGTGGGTGCAGAAGGAGGGAGTGGAGGAGCAGAGGGAGGCCTGGTCAGATGCCCTCGGGGGCCTGGTGAGGCGGTAGAAGCCTCCACCACCTGCTCCCTCTGCAGCCTGCACTCAGAGAAGGCCAACACCGAGCAGTGGTTCGAGGACGAAGACCTTGAGTGGAAGGTGGCTGGAAGATTCTGCTACAGGAAAGAAGGAGCCGACTCCTGGAAAGGTAATGGCACCTTTAATGAACCCCTGGGCCAAGGACAGCAGCCCATGGAGACCGGGTCAGCACCAGCTAGGGAGGGCGGCCCCGAGACCGGCTGGGCCTAGGGAGCAATTCTCCCCAGGGCACCTGAGTTTAAAGATATCTAAACAAATACTTTGCCTCAGTCTTTAATAAGACTAAAGAGGATCTTAGGGATAATGGTAGCATGATAAATGGGAATGAGGATATGGAGGTAGACATCACCATATCTGAGGTAGAAGCGAAACTCAAACAGCTTAATGGGACTAAATCGGGGGGCCCAGATAATCTTCATCCAAGAATATTAAAGGAATTGGCACAAGAAATTGCAAGCCCATTAGCAAGAATTTTTAATGAATCTGTAAACTCAGGGGTTGTACCGTATGATTGGAGAATTGCTAACATAGTTCCTATTTTTAAGAAAGGGAAAAAAAGTGATCCAAGTAATTATAGGCCTGTTAGTTTGACATCTGTAGTATGCAAGGTCTTGGAAAAAATTTTGAAGGAGAAGGTAGTTAAGGACATTGAAGTCAATGGTAAATGGGACAAAATACAACATGGTTTTACAAAAGGTAGATCGTGCCAAACCAACCTGATCTCCTTCTTTGAGAAAGTAACAGATTTTTTAGATAAAGGAAACGCAGTGGATCTAATTTACTTAGATTTTAGTAAGGCGTTTGATACGGTGCCACATGGGGAATTATTAGTTAAATTGGATAAGATGGGCATCAATAGGAAAATTGAAAGGTGGATAGGGAATTGGTTAAAGGGGAGACTACAACGGGTCCTACTGAAAGGTGAACTGTCAAGTTGGAGGGAGGTTACCAGTGGAGTTCCTCAGGGATCGGTTTTGGGACCAATCTTATTTAATCTTTTTATTACTGACCTGGGCACAAAAAGTGGGAGTGTGCTAATAAAGTTTGCAGATGATACAAAGCTGGGAGGTATTGCTAATTTAGAGAAGGATAGGGATACCCTACAGGAGGATCTGGATGACCTTGTAAACTGGAGTAATAGGAATAGGATGAAATTTAATAGTGAGAAGTGTAAGGTCATGCATTTAGGGATTAATAACAAGAATTTTAGTTATAAGCTAGGGACGCATCAACTAGAAGTAACGGAGGAGGAAAAGGACCTTGGAGTATTGGTTGATCATAGGATGACTATGAGCTGCCAATGTGATATGGCTGTGAAAAAAGCTAATGTCGTCTTGGGATGCATCAGGAGAGGTATTTCCAGTAGGGATAAGGAGGTCTTAGTACCGTTATATAAGGCACTGGTGAGACCTCACCTGGAGTACTGTGTGCAGTTCTGGTCTCCCATGTTTAAGAAGGATGAATTCAAACTGGAACAGGTACAGAGAAGGGCTACTAGGATGATCCGAGGAATGGAAAACTTGTCTTATGAAAGGAGACTCAGGGAGCTTGGCTTGTTTAGCCTAACTAAAAGAAGGTTGAGGGGAGATATGATTGCTCTCTATAAATATATCAGAGGGATAAATACCAGAGAGGGAGAGGAATTATTTAAACTCAGTACCAATGTGGACACAAGAACAAATGGATATAAACTGGCCACTAGGAAATTTAGATTAGAAATTAGACGAAGGTTTCTAACCATCAGAGGAGTGAAGTTTTGGAATAGCCTTCCGAGGGAAGTAGTGGGGGCAAAAGATCTATCTTGCTTTAAGATTAAACTCGATAAGTTTATGGAGGAGATGGTATGATGGGATAACATGGCTTTGGTAATTAAATATTCATGGTAAATAGGCCCAATGGCCTGTGATGGGTTTTAGATGGGGTAAGATCCAAGTTACCCGGGAAAGAATTTTCTGTAGTATCTGGCTGATGAATCTTGCCCATATGCTCAGGGTTTAGCTGATCGCCATATTTGGGGTCAGGAAGGAATTTTCCTCCTGGGCAGATTGGAAGGCCCTGGAGGTTTTTCGCCTTCCTCTGTAGCATGGGGCACGGATCACTTGCTGGAGGATTCTCTGCTCCTTGAGGTCTTTAAACTACAATTTGAGGACTTCAATAGCACAGATATAGGTGTGAGGTTTTTTTGTGGGAGTGGTGGGTGAAATTCTGTGGCCTGCGTTGTGCAGGAGGTCAGACTAGATGATCATAATGGTCCCTTCTGACCTAAATATCTATGAATCTATGAAGATTAACATGGAATCCGTGGACACCTCTCTCCCGGTAGGTTCGGCCATATTGGTCCCCTCCTCCTGTTGCCTGCAATGGCCCATTGAGAGCACGCCCTGCTCCGAATGGGAGATGGAGCCATCTGGGGGTGACCTCACTCCAGCACCAAACCTCCTTGCTCGGGCAGCCTGTAGAGCAGAGGTCCCCAAACTGTGGGGCCAGCCCCCCTATGGGGGTGCAAAGAAACATTTGGGGAAGCACGACATGGCCCGCCTAACCCACCCTGCTCTGCTCTGCTCCAGCCTTGGCTGCAAACCCACCCCCATCTGCAGCCCCAGCCTCAGCCACCTTACCCCTGTGCACATATCCCACCCTCCCCCAGGAGCCATGGTTTGGCTCCATGGGCAGGGGCACAACCCAGAAAAGTTTGGGGACCACTACTCCAGATAGACATAATAGGGCCCTCTCTCCTGGGAAGCCAGGACTCTGTGGAAGATTTGTGGGGGAGGCAGATAATCAGCCGAACATGTGCTCCTGATGTGCTCCTGGGAGGCACAAACAGGGGAGGAGGAGGAGCAGAGAGGTGATTTTTGCACTGTTGCTGGCCCAGGTGAGACTGTGGTTGGGACCAAAAACAAAGACATCTTTTTGCGGGGAGAGGGGGATTTCAATATGGATGGGAAAGGAAAATTCCTGCTTGACCATTTTCACTGAAGAAAAATAAAAAGATCCCCCAGTTCCCCCCGGCAAACCTGCCCCCCCTCACTGTGGCTGGGGCTGAAAACTTTCCCACCAACATAGTCACTTAAGAAAAGAGCTATCCCCCAATTCCCCCGCCCCCATCTCTTGCCATTCCAGGTGCACATCCAGAGGCCGGAGACTCTCATTACCCAGCTGTGAGCTTCCTCCTTCCTCAGCGACCACCCTCCACACCCAGCCAGCCCCCTCTCCCGGCTCCCCTGGCTGGGACACCAGGGCCCTGCTGCTGGGGTGTCGGTGGTGCTGCCTGATGCCCCGCACAGCCCCCTGGAACAGTTACTGAGATGGGGTCCTGGAGGAGCTGATTCTCCCCTTGCCCCTGTGTAAATCAGGAGTAACTTCGCTGGGGTCTCTGGTGCCAGTTTCCCTCTCGCTCAACATGGTGTAAATCAGGAGTAAGTCCACTGGGGCCATTTCCCCTCTTGCTTGCCCAGTGTACATCAGGAATAATTCCACTGGGGTTTATCAGGCTGGTTCCCCCTGCGCTCTTCCCGGTGTATCAAAGGGAACGTGAGCTCAGCATCAGGCCCCTCGAGGGGGGCATTCACACTGCCCAGCCATCTACTCCCAGTGGGATGTGACCTTTAGCAGTTCCGGAGGCTGGTTCTGCAGTGCCACCCCAGACAATCTCCACAGGCACGATGCAGATTTTCCCCTCTGCCCCCAGCACAAGGGCCGGCCTTAGGGAAAATGGTGTCCTGGGTGAACGTGGATTTTGGTGCTCCTGGTCCCTGCTGCCTCCCAACCCATCCCCCTGCCCCCACTGCCTCCCCAGGCTCCCCACACATCTCCCCTGTTATGCGTGGCCTCCCCACCCATCCCGCAATGCCCGCTGCCTCCCCAAGCTCCATACCCATCCTGCCTGGCTCCCACTGTCTCCCTGGCCTCCCCACCCATCCCTCCAACCCCCACTGCCTCTCCAGGATCCTCACACATCTCCCCTGCCCCCGTTGCATCCCCACCCATCCCGCCTGGCCCCAACTGCCTCTCCGGGCTCCCCAAACATCTCCCCTGATTCCCGCTGCCTCTATGGGTTCCCCACCCATCTCCCCAGCCCCTGTTGCAACCCTGGGCTCCCCACCCATCTACCATGGTCTCCGCTGCCTCCCTGGGCTTCCCACCCATCCCTCTGACCCTCGCTGCCTCCCTCTGCCATTTTCCTGAGCTCCCATACGCAGCCTGACGTCCCAGGTATGCCCCACTCCTTACCTCTTCACCACGGTGCCCCAGTACTTAATTTGTAAAGCCCGGCACCTCTGGGCTCCTGGCCAACAGCCGCCACTCTCCAGCCACCCCGCTCTGAAGGCAGCACCTACCATACCACCCGTCCATCTGTGCTGCTGCTGGCTGCGACGCTGCCTTCCCTGCTGGGCACCCAGCCAGCAGCCGCAGCTCTCTGGCCACCCAGCGGGTGCTGAATTTGTGCCAGGGCTAAGCCTTTCGTTACAAATTAAACTCTGCGGCACCCCCTGACCAAAACACCCTTGGCCATCGCCCACATCACCCACCCCTAAGGCCGACCCTGCCCAGCACATGCACTTTAGCCCACATCAGGTGCCTGCCCCAGCCCGGCTAAGGTGGCCTGTCCCATCAGTAGCCCACAGGGATGGGTCTGGGGTGAGGGGGAGGGCATGTCCCTTGTCCTGCTCTTGAGCTCGGTCTCTCTTTGCATGGGAAGACTTGATTCTGCAATAAAATGATGATGATGCATTAGTGTTGTTGTTATTTCAGCAACAAACCCTCCCCCCCCGCATCCATGGTGGTAGCACAGTACACACACACCCTGTCGTGGCCCAGGGTCCAGCTGCGGTAGGTGCTGTATGTTATTTATTACATGCATTACGGTAGTTCAGTACACACACACACACACCCTGTCGTGGCCCAGGGTACCACTGCAGTAGACGCTGTATGTTATTTATTACGTGCATTATGGTAGAGCCTCAGCACCCCCGAGGTTGTGGCCGAGGTGGGGCTAGGAGCTGTACAGACACAGAACAAAAAGCCACTGCCCGGTGCCTGCCCCACGGTGCCAGCGAGCTCAGTCTCAGCTGAGCAGCCCCCGAGGATGCGAGAGACTGATATGACTAACATGAAGGGGAAGGGAGTCCAGGAGAGCTGGCTGTATTTCAAGGAATCCCTGTTGAGGTTACAGGGACAAACCATCCCGATGAGTCGAAAGAATAGTAAATATGGCAGGCGACCAGCTTGGCTAAACAGTGAAATCCTAGCGGATCTTAAACATAAAAAAGAAGCTTACAAGAAGTGGAAGGTTGGACATATGACCAGGGAAGAGTATAAAAATATTGCTTGGGCATGTAGGAAAGATATCAGGAGGGCCAAATCGCACCTGGAGCTGCAGCTAGCGAGAGATGTCAAGAGTAACAAGAAGGGTTTCTTCAGGTATGTGGGCAACAGGAAGAAAGCCAAGGAAAGTGTGGGCCCCTTACTGAATGAGGGAGGCAACCTAGTGACAGAGGATGTGGAAAAAGCTAATGTACTCAATGCTTTTTTTGCCTCTGTTTTCACTAACAAGGTCAGCTCCCAGACTGCTGCGCTGGGCATCACAAACTGGGGAAGAGATGGCCAGCCCTCTGTGGAGAAAGGTGGTGGTTAGGGACTATTTAGAAAAGCTGGACGTGCACAAGTCCATGGGGCCGGACGAGTTGCATCGGAGAGTGCTGAAGGAATTGGCGGCTGTGATTGCAGAGCCCTTGGCCATTATCTTTGAAAACTCATGGCGAACAGGGGAAGTCCCGGATGACTGGAAAAAGGCTAATGTAGTGCCCATCTTTAAAAAAGGGAAGAAGGAGGATCCTGGGAACTACAGGCCAGTCAGCCTCACCTCAGTCCCCGGAAAAATCATGGAGCAGGTCCTCAAAGAATCAATCCTGAAGCACTTACATGAGAGGAAAGTGATCAGGAACAGTCAGCATGGATTCACCAAGGGAAGGTCATGCCTGACTAATCTAATCGCCTTTTATGATGAGATTACTGGTTCTGTGGATGAAGGGAAAGCAGTGGATGTATTGTTTCTTGACTTTAGCAAAGCTTTTGACACGGTCTCCCACAGTATTCTTGTCAGCAAGTTAAGGAAGTATGGGCTGGATGAATGCACTATAAGGTGGGTAGAAAGCTGGCTAGATTGTCGGGCTCAATGGGTAGTGATCAATGGCTCCATGTCTAGTTGGCAGCCGGTGTCAAGTGGAGTGCCCCAGGGTTCGGTCCTGGGGCCGGTTTTGTTCAATATCTTCATAAATGATCTGGTGGATGGTGTGGATTGCACTCTCAGCAAATTTGCGGATGATACTAAACTGGGAGGAGTGGTAGATACACTGGAGGGGAGGGATAGGATACAGAAGGACCTAGACAAATTGGAGGATTGGGCCAAAAGAAATCTGATGAGGTTCAATAAGGATAAGTGCAGGGTCCTGCACTTAGGATGGAAGAATCCAATGCACCGCTACAGACTAGGGACCGAATGGCTAGGCAGCAGTTCTGCGGAAAAGGACCTAGGGGTGACAGTGGACGAGAAGCTGGATATGAGTCAGCAGTGTGCCCTTGTTGCCAAGAAGGCCAATGGCATTTTGGGATGTATAAGTAGGGGCATAGCGAGCAGATCGAGGGACGTGATCGTTCCCCTCTATTCGACAGTGGTGAGGCCTCATCTGGAGTACTGTGTCCAGTTTTGGGCCCCACACTACAAGAAGGATGTGGATAAATTGGAGAGAGTCCAGCGAAGGGCAACAAAAATGATTAGGGGTCTAGAGCACATGACTTATGAGGAGAGGCTGAGGGAGGTGGGATTGTTTAGTCCGCAGAAGAGAAGAATGAGGGGGGATTTGATAGCTGCTTTCAGCTACCTGAAAGGGGGTTCCAAAGAGGATGGCTCTAGACTGTTCTCAATGGTAGCAGATGACAGAACGAGGAGTAATGGTCTCAAGTTGCAATGGGGGAGGTTTAGATTGGATATTAGGAAAAACTTTTTCACTAAGAGGGTGGTGAAACACTGGAATGCGTTACCTAGGGAGGTGGTAGAATCTCCTTCCTTAGAGGTTTTTAAGGTCAGGCTTGACAAAGCCCTGGCTGGGATGATTTAACTGGGAATTGGTCCTGCTTCGAGCAGGGGGTTGGACTAGATGACCTTCTGGGGTCCCTTCCAACCCTGATATTCTATGATTCTATGATACAGAGCAGGGGTCTCCACACAACAGCGGCCTCCCTGCTGGTGAGTTCCTGGTGGGCGCTAGGACACGGGAGCATTTTAGGGAGGGTCTGACATGGTCTCTGTGTCCCCCCCACCCCATATGCCCACAGGCCAGGAATGAGACTTGCTGGCAGTGAAGGGCTTGGTCCTGTCGTCCTCCAACACCTCTTCCTGCCTGTGCACTGAGTCTGCCCCTCTTCCCTGTGTATTCAGTGTTAGAGGGGGTCTGGCATAAATATAAAGGGAAGGGTAAACCCCTTTAAAATCCCTCCTGGCCAGAGGAAAAATCCTCTCACCTGTAAAGGGTTAAGAAGCTAAAGGTAACCTCGTTGGCACCTGACCAAAATGACCAATGAGGAGACAAGATACTTTCAAAAGCTGGGAGGAGGGAGAGAAACAAAGGGTCTCTGTCTGTCTGTCAGCTGCTTTTGCCGGGGACAGAACAGAAATGGAGTCTTAGAACTTTTAGTAAGTAATCTAGCTAGGTATGTGTTAGAATATGATTTCTTTAAATGGCTGAGAAAAGAACTCTGCTGAATAGAATGACTATTCCTGTCTGTGTGTCTTTTTTGTAACTTAAGGTTTTGCCTAGATGGATTCTCTATGTTTTGAATCTAATTACCCTGTAAGGTATCTACCATCCTGATTTTACAGAGGTGATTCCTTTGCTTCTATTAAAAGTCTTCTTGTAAGAAAACTGAGTGCTTTTTCATTGTTCTAAGATCCAAGGGTTTGGGTCTGTGTTCACCTATGCAAATTGGTGAGGATTTTTACCAAACCTTCCCCAGGAAGTGGGGTGCAAGGGTTGGGAGGATTTTGGGGGGAAAGACGTGTCCAAACTATGTTTCCCAGTAAACCCAGTTAAAGTTTGGTGGTTGAAGTGGAAATTCCAAGGGCAAAGGGTAAAATTAATTTGTACCTTGGGGAAGTTTTAACCTAAGCTGGTAAAAGTAAGCTTAGGAGGTTTTCAGCAGGTCCCCACATCTGTACCCTAGAGTTCAGAGTGGGGAACGAACCTTGACAGGGTCAAAGGCCAGCTGGCTAAACACTTCTTCGTTCCTTTTGGGAGTTTCAAAAGGAAACATGGCAGCTTTGGAGCAGTTCAGGCTTACTGGATCTCTGTAATCTACTTGGATGTAATTATCGTCTAATCTAATTAGATGCATTGCATCCGAGAGTGCTAAAGGAGTTGATGGATCCAGGGGTTGTGATCACAGAGCCATTGGCCATTATCTTTGAAAACTCATGGCGATCGGGGGAAGTCCCGGACGACGGGAAAAAGGCTAATGTAGTGCCCATCTTTTAAAAAGGGAAGGAGGAGGATCCTGGGAACTACAGGCCAGTCAGCCTCACCTCAGTCCCCGGAAAAATCATGGAGCAGGTCCTCAAGGAATCAATTCTGAAGCACTTAGAGGAGAGGAAAGTGATCAGGAACAGTCAGCATGGATTCACCAAGGGCAAGTAATGCGTGACTAATCCAATTGCCTTTTATGAGGAGATAACTGGCTCTGTGGATGAGGGGAAAGCGGTGGACGTGTTGTTCCTTGACTTTAGCAAAGCTTTTGACACCGTCTCCCACAGTATTCTTGCCAGCAAGTTAAAGAAGTATGGGCTGGATGAGTGGACTATAAGGTGCATAGAAAGTTGGTTAGATTGTCAGTCTCAACGGGTCGTGATGAATAGCTCCATGTCTAGTTGGCAGCCGGTATCAACTGGAGTGCCCCAAGGGTTGGTTCTCGGGCCGGTTTTCTTCAATATCTTCATTAATGATCTGGAGGATGGTGTGGATTGCACCCTCAGCAAGTTTGCAGAGAACACTAAACTGGGAGGAGAGGTAGATACACTGGAGGGTAGGGATAGGATAAAGAGGGACCTAGACAAATTAGAGGATTGGGCCAAAAGAAATCTCATGAAGTTCCACAAGGACAAGTGCGGAATCCTGCACTTAGGACATGCACCGCTACAGACTAGGGACCGAATGGCTCGGTTGCAGTTGTGCAGAAAAGGACCTAGGGGTTACAGTGGACAAGAAGCTGGATATGAGTCAACAGTGTGCCCTTGTTGCCAAGAAGGCCAATGGCCTTTTGGGATGTATAAGTAGGGACATTGCCAGCAGATCGAGGGACGTGATCGTTCCCCTCTATTCGACATTGGTGAGGCCTCATCTGGAGTACTGTGTCCAGTTTTGGGCCCCACACTACAAGAAGGATGTGGAAAAATTGGAAAGAGTCCAGCGGAGGGCAACGAAAATGATTAGGCGGCTGGTACACCTGACTTATGAGGAGAGGCTGAGGGAACTGGGGATTGTTTAGTCTGCGGAAGAGAAGCGTGAGGGGGGATTTGATAGCTGCTTTCAACTGCCTGAAGGGGGGTCCAAAGAGGATGGAGCTCGGCTGGTCTCATTGGTAGCTGATGACAGAACAAGGAGTAATGGTCTCAAGTTGCAGTGCGGGAGGTTTAGGTTGGATATTAGGAAACACTACTTCAGGAGGAGGGTGGTGAAGCACTGGAATGCTTTACCTAGGGAGGTGGTGGAATCTCCTTCCTTAGAGGTGTTTAAGGTCAGGCTTGACAAAGTCCTAGCTGGGATGATTTAGTTGGGGTTGGTCCTGCTTTGAGCAGGGGGTTGGACTAGATAACTCCTGAGGTTGATCTATCTCTCTATCTAATCACCCCCACCCCTGCAGCCAGGTCCTTCCTTGTTCCTGGGGCTTGCCCACTGAATACCCGGTACACTACTCACTTTGCCCTTTGCTATGGCATTCTGGTTGTTTTTCCTGTCCTATCTCTGAAACATCCTTGAGGGAGCTCACAGACTGTGAGCTAAGGGACAAAGGTTCGTTCTGGGCCGCTGATATTTCCCGAGTCTTGTTCTCTCTGTTCAGTTCCTGTGTGGCTGTGAGCAGGTGAGGGCCGGCTTCGCTACGCACCAGAACTTGGCCCTGCCCATGCCGTCCCTCGGAACCGTGCCTAGGAACCTCTGAACCGACAGCTGGCCGCAGCTGCGTTTGCTTCTCCGGACCACACCAAAGTGTTCTGCAGGGAAGGATGAGGAAATTTACTGTCCTTCTCCTCCTCTTCCACTTTGCCTGCTCAGGCATCACAGCAGGTGAGTGGGGCTCAGTCCCGGTGGGGGGGGGGGGTTCAGTGAGCGGCTGGCCTCTGCTGGGCCGCCTGAAGTTCGTTTGGCTTCTAATTTGAGGATGGGGAGGGGGGGTCCCACTGAATCCTCCAGAGGCTCCCTCTTGGGGTGGGGGTGCTGCTGGGGGGTCTTCCCAACTCTGCATGGCCCCCTCGGTGTCTCCCCATGCAAGTGCCTTTCCTGGATCTGGGTGTGCCCCGCTGTTCCCCAGCGGCCAGTCCCAGATCTCAGCCCATGACAAGCTCTCCCCATCCTCTGCTGGCACAAAGGCAGTTCCCACTGCGGATCTGCACAAAGTGCCCTGGTCTCCCCACCCCACCGCCCATCATGATCCAGTTGCTAGTTCCCCCCTCCCACCCCATCCACCAGTGGTTTCCTAGATTCGTACCTTCTGAGCCAGATAGGACCAATGCTATCATGTGGTCTGACCCCCTGAAGTGCCCAGGCTGGGGACCTGCCCCCACCCCGACAAGTCATTCCTGGAGCAGAACCAGGAGAGAAACAGCCAACCCTGATTTAACAAGTGTCACTGGTGGAGAACACACCACGACCCTGGGAAATTGTTCCAAGGGTTAATGACTCTCACCATTAAAAATTGACACCTCTTTCCAGTCTGGATTTGTCTGGCTTCAACTCCCAGGCCTCGGTTCGGGTTAGACCTGCCTCTGCTAGATTGGAGAGCCCGTTGTAAAATATTTGTTCCCCACATAGGTACTGACAGGCTGTGATCAAGTTACCCCTTCACCTTCTCTTTGTTAAGCTAAAAAGATCGAGCTCCCTGAGTCTAGCGTGGACTGCACCCTCAGGAACTTTGCAGAGAACACTAAACTGGGAGGAGAGGTAGATACACTGGAGGGTAGGGATAGGAATCAGAGGGACCTAGACAAATTAGAGGATTGGGCCAAAAGAAATCTGATGAGGTTCAACAAGGACAAGTGCAGAGTCCTGCCCTTAGGACAGGAGAATCCCATGCACGGTTACAGTCTAGGGACCGAATGGCTCGGTTGCAGTTGTGCAGAAAAGGACCTAGGGGTTACAGTGGAGAAGAAGCTGGGTATGAGTCAACAGTGTGCCCTTGTTGCCAAGAAGGCCAATGGCCTTTTGGGATGTATAAGTAGGGGCATTGCCAGCAGATTGAGGGACGTGATCGTTCCCCTCTATTCGACATTGGTGAGGCCTCATCTGGAGTACTGTGTCCAGTTTTGGGCCCCACACTACAAGAAGGATGTGGAAAAATTGGAAAGAGTCCAGTGGAGGGCAACAAAAATGATTAGGCGGCTGGTACACCTGACTTATGAGGAGAGGCTGAGGGAACTGGGGATTGTTTAGTCTGCAGAAGAGAAGAATGAGGGGGGATTTGATAGCTGCTTTCAACTACCTGAAGCGGGGTTCCAAAGAGGATGGATCTAGACTGTTCTCAGTGGTAGCAGATGACAGGACAAGGAGTAATGGTCTCAAGTTGCCGTGGGGGAGGTCTAGGTTGGATATTAGGAAAAACTTTTTCATTAGGAGGGTGGTGAAGCACTGGAATGCGTTTCCTAGGGAGGTGGTGGAATCTCTTTCCTTAGAATTTTTTAAGGCCCGGGTTGACAAAGCCCTGGCTGGGATGATTTAGTTGGGGTTGGTCCTGCTTTGAGCAGGGGGTTGGACTCTCACTAGGTGACCTCCTGAGGTCCCTTCCAACCCTTATATTCTATTCTATGATTCTATGAGTCTCTCACTTGAAGGCAGGGTTTCTAATCCTTTTTGTGGCTCTTCTCTGGCCTCTCTCCAATTTAATCACAGACCTGCTGGAACTGTGGGCACCAGAATGGGACACGGGATCCCAGTGGTGGTTGCACCCTGGCCAAATACAGATACAAAATCATCTCTCTGCTCCTAGAGGTGATTCCCCTGTTTACAGAGCCCAGGATTGCATTAGCCTTTTTGGCCACAGTGTCGTGCTGGGAGCTCACGTTTGGCTGATTACCTGCTATGACCCCCAAATCTTTTTCGGAGTCACTGCTCCCCACGACAGGGAGTCCCCCATCCTCTGTATCTTGCCTACTTTCTTTGTTCCTAGATGTGCACATTTACATTTAGCCCCCTTAAAACACATTTCGTTGGCTTGCGCCAACTTTACCAGGAGATCTAGATTGCCCTGTATGAGTGCCCTGTCCTCTTCATTATTGACCACTCCCCCAAGTTTTGCGTCATCTGCAAATTTTATCAGTGGTGATTTATGTTTCCTTCCAGGTCATAGATAATAATGTTAAATAGAGGAGGGCCAAGAACCAGTCCCTGAGGGTCTGCACTAGAAAAACACCGGTTTGCTGATCATTCCTCATTTACAGTTGCATTTTGAGATTGATCAGTTAGCCAGTTTTGGATCCATTCAATGTGTGCCCTGTTCATTTTATATGGTTCTAGGTTTTACATCAAAATGTCATGCAGGACCAAGTCAAACCCACGTCTAAGTCCATTGGGTCACCACTATGGCCTTGAGCAACCCAATTTGTAATCTCATAAAAAAAAAGAAACCAGGCTAGTCTGACAGGGTCTATTTTCCATAAACCCGCTAGACTCACTGCATCATAGAAACACAGGGCTGGAAGAGAGCCCAAGAGGTCATCCAGTCCAGCCGCCTGCACTGAGGCAGGACCAAGTAAACCTAGACTGTCCCTGATGGGTGTTTGTCCAACCTGTTCTTAAAACCCACCAGCGACGGGACCCCCTGGCCTCCCGTGGTGCTTGTTCCAGAACTGAGCTCCCTGAGAGTGAGAAAGCATCTCCTAAAACCCAACCGAACTTTGCTCTGCTCCCGATTAGCCCCGTTGCACCTTGTCCTGCCTTCAGTGGCCACAGAGAACAATCGATCCCAGTCCTCTTTAGAAAATACCTGGAGCCTGTTCTCAGGTCTCTCCCCTCCCTCACTCTTCTTTTCTAAAGGCTACACAGGCCCACATGTTTGTTTGTTTTTTCACCTTTCCTCTTAAGCTGAGTTTTTCTTAAATTCTTAGATAGGCTAATTTGGCCTGTCACAGGGGCTTTGCCTCGGGGCCAGGACTGCCAGCCCCACCCTTCGCCAGGCTAATGATCAACCCGCTCATTAGGCAGCAAAGGCAGAGCGTGGCTTGGAGTCCGGCCAATGGGAGTGAATGTGGCAATGCACCCATGGAGGAGGGGCACTCCAGGAAATGTAACTGAGCTCCTTTTCTTGGCATCAGTCTTCCTGGGACAGAGAACAACCAGGGGATGCTGATGGAAAGGGCGTTGACGTCCCTGAACCTGTGAAACTCTCCAGTTGAAACTGGGTTTTGATGGCAAATAGGGTTTTTACCAAAACTTTTTTTGGTGTGTGACAAGTGTCTCTTTCATAATGCCAGAGTGGCCATATTGGGTCAGACCAAAAGTCCATTTTGCCCAGTATCCTGTCTTCCGACAGGTTCCTGTACCAGAGCTTCAGGGGGAATGAACAGAACAGGGCAGTTTTGGAGAGATCCAGCTGTCTTCCACTCCTGGCTTCTTGCAGTCAGAGGTTTATGATCACCTTGAGCATGAGATTGCTTCCCCGTCCATCTTGGCTAGTGTGGTCCTGTCCTCCTTGGACTTATCCAGTTCTCCTCTGAACCCAGTCAGACAAGAGGAGGAGTTGAAGCAGAGTGGATTGGCGTTGGAGCAGAGAGCAGTTTGGAGGAGTTGAAGCAGAGTGGATTCGTTTTGGAGCAGAGAGCAGTTTGGAGGAGTTGAAGTGGAGAGGATTGGTGCTGGAGCAGAGAGCCGTTTGGAGGAGTTGTGTAACAGAGTGTGGGGGAGTCCAGGCCCTGCACCCCTCTTCCTGGGATTCACTGAGACTGTCAGCTAGCCAGTAAAACAGAAGGTTTATTGGACAACAGGAACACAGTCCAAAACAGAGGTTGTGGGTACAACCAGGACCCCTCAGTCAAGTCCTTCTGGGGGAGCAGGGAGCTTAGACCCCAGCCCTGGGGTTCCCTGAGTTCCTCCACCCAGGACCAAACTGAAACTAAACCCCCCCAGCAGGCTCCCTTCTCAGCCTGTCTTCACATTCCTGGGCAGAGGTGTCACCTCCCCCTCCCGCTCCTGGCTCAGGTTACAGGCTCTCAGGTCTCCCATCCCCAGGGCACATTCCCAGGTCAACACTCCCCCCTCCCTGCTGCATCACATCGTCACAAGTTGAAGCAGAGTGGATTGGCGTTGGAGCAGAGAGCAGTTTGGAGGAGTTGAAGCAGAGTGGATTGGTGTTGGAGCAGAGGGCAGTTTGGAGGACTTGAGGCAGAGTGGGTTGTCATTGGAGCAGAGAGCAGTTTGGAGGAGTTGAAGCAGAGGGGATTGGTGTTGGAGCAGAGAGCAGTTTGGAGGGAAGCAGAGGAGAGTTTGGAGAAGTGCTGTGGTGGGCTAAGAAGACCAAGACTCTAGGTAAACGGAGACCTGGTTTGTGCAGAGGGAGGGCAGGAAGCCCCACAAGCTGAAGGGCAGGAGAGGGAAGCAGTCCAGGGGAAGGAACCGCTAGTTCTAGTGGTTACCACTATCCCTATGGCTCCTGGGCTGGGACCCAGAGTAGAGGGTGGGCCCAGGTCCCTCCCTCTCCACTCCCCTCCTCTAGGACACTAGTGGGGCAGTTAATACCCCAGTTCAGGGGAAGAAACAGTGCCCTGAACCCCCACCCAAGAAGAGAAAGTGCGAGACCCATCATAGTACTGCCGGCAATTTGCCACAGTTGATAAATGCAAAGTAATGCCCACTGGAAAATATAATCCCAACTATTTGTATAAAATGATGGGGTCTAAATTAGCTGTTACCACTCAAGAAAGAGATCTTTGGAGTCACTGTGGATAGTTCAGTGAAAATATCCACTCAATGTGCAGCGGCCATCAAAAAAGAGAACAGAATGCTGGAACCTTAAGGAAATGGAAAGATAATAAGACAGAAACTATGATATTGCTGCTATATACAGCCCTGGGGTGCCCACATCCTGAATACCGCGTGCAGATGTGGTCGCCCTGTCTCCAAAAAGATCTATTGGAATTGGAAAAGGTTCAGAAAAGGGCAACAAAAATGGTTAGGGGTGTGGAACGGCTGCTGTATGAGGAGGGATTAAAAGACTGGAACTTTTCAGCATGGAAAAGAGGTGACCAAGGGGGGATATGAGAGAGGTTTATAAAATCATAACGAGTGTGGAGAAAGTAAATAAGGAAGTGTTGTTTACTCACTCTCATAACACAAGAACTAGGGGTCACCATATGAAATGAACAGGCAGCAGGCTTAAAACAAAAATAAGGAACCATTTCTTCACACAATGCACAATCAACCTGTGGAACTCCTCGCCAGAGGATGTTGTGAAGGCCAAGACTATAACAGGGTTCAAAATCGGTCTAGATAAATTCCTGGACGATAGGTCCATCAATGGCTAATAGCCAAGAGCATCAGGGAGGAAACCTCAGTGCTGTGAGGGTTTTAATCCCTGAATGCCAGAGGCTGGGACTGGACAACAGGCGATGAATCACTTGAAATTACCCTGTTCTGTTCACTCATTTTGAAACTCTGGCACTGGCAGCAATCAGCTGAGAGTATATTGTGATGGAGGCAGCACTAGTCTCATGCAATGTGGCTGTTATTATGTTCTTAGATTCTACGACTACAACTGTAACCGGCAAAACCAGCACAAGTCACACAACCATGCTTTCCACAGAGACCTCCACTGCTTCTGCCGTCACCACCACGGCCTCCGGTGAGACCTCCACTGCTCCCGCCGTCACCACCACGGCCTCCGGTGAGACCTCCACTGCTCCCGCCGTCACCACCACGGCCTCCAGCGAGACCTCCACTGCTCCCGCCGTCACCACCACGGCCTCCAGCGAGACCTCCACTGCTCCCAGCGACACCACCATGGCCTCCGGCGAGACCTCCACTGCTCCCGCCGACACCACCATGGCCTCCGGAGACACCACCACTGCTCCCGCCGTCACCACCACGGCCTCCAGCGAGACCTCCACTGCTCCCGCCGTCACCACCACGGCCTCCAGCGAGACCTCCACTGCTCCCAGCGACACCACCACGGCCTCCAGCGAGACCTCCACTGCTCCTGCCGTCACCACCACAGACTCCAGCGAGACCTCCACTGCTCCCGCCGTCACCACCATGGCCTCCGGAGACACCACCACTGCTCCCGCCGTCACCACCACGGCCTCCAGCGAGACCTCCACTGCTCCCAGCGACACCACCACGGCCTCCAGCGAGACCTCCACTGCTCCCGCCGACACCACCACGGCCTCCGGTGAGACCTCCACTGCTCCCGCCGTCACCACCACGGCCTCCAGCGAGACCTCCACTGCTCCTGCCGTCACCACCACAGACTCCAGCGAGACCTCCACTGCTCCCGCCGTCACCACCATGGCCTCCGGAGACACCACCACTGCTCCCGCCGTCACCACCATGGCCTCCGGCGAGACCTCCACTGCTCCCAGCGACACCACCACGGCCTCCGGCGAGACCTCCACTGCTCCCGCCGTCACCACCACGGCCTCCGGCGAGACCTCCACTGCTCCCAGCGACACCACCACGGCCTCCGGCGAGACCTCCACTGCTCCCGGCGACACCACCACGGCCTCCGGCGAGACCTCCACTGCTCCCGCCGACACCACCACGGCCTCCGGCGAGACCTCCACTGCTCCCGCCGTCACCACCACGGCCTCCGGCGAGACCTCCACTGCTCCCGCCGTCACCACCATGGCCTCCGGAGACACCACCACTGCTCCCGCCGTCACCACCACGGCCTCCAGCGAGACCTCCACTGCTCCTGCCGTCACCACCACAGACTCCAGCGAGACCTCCACTGCTGCCGCCGTCACCACCATGGCCTCCGGAGACACCACCACTGCTCCCGCCGTCACCACCACGGCCTCCGCCGAGACCTCCACTGCTCCCAGCGACACCACCACGGCCTCCGGCGAGACCTCCACTGCTCCCGCCGTCACCACCACGGCCTCCGGCGAGACCTCCACTGCTCCCGCCGTCACCACCACGGCCTCCGGCGAGACCTCCACTGCTCCCGCCGTCACCACCACGGCCTCCGGCGAGACCTCCACTGCTCCCGCCGTCACCACCACGGCCTCCGGCGAGACCTCCACTGCTCCCGCCGTCACCACCACGGCCTCCGGCGAGACCTCCACTGCTCCCAGCGACACCACCACGGCCTCCGGCGACACCTCCACTGCTCCCGCCGACACCACCATGGCCTCCGGAGACACCACCACTGCTCCCGCCGTCACCACCACGGCCTCCAGCGAGACCTCCACTGCTTCCGCCGTCACCACCACGGCCTCCAGCGAGACCTCCACTGCTCCCAGCGACACCACCACGGCCTCCAGCGAGACCTCCACTGCTCCTGCCGTCACCACCACAGACTCCAGCGAGACCTCCACTGCTCCCGCCGTCACCACCATGGCCTCCGGAGACACCACCACTGCTCCCGCCGTCACCACCATGGCCTCCAGCGAGACCTCCACTGCTCCCAGCGACACCACCACGGCCTCCGGCGAGACCTCCACTGCTCCCGCCGACACCACCACGGCCTCCGGTGAGACCTCCACTGCTCCCGCCGTCACCACCACGGCCTCCAGCGAGACCTCCACTGCTCCCAGCGACACCACCACGGCCTCCAGCGAGACCTCCACTGCTCCTGCCGTCACCACCACAGACTCCAGCGAGACCTCCACTGCTCCCGCCGTCACCACCATGGCCTCCGGAGACACCACCACTGCTCCCGCCGTCACCACCACGGCCTCCGGCGAGACCTCCACTGCTCCCGGCGACACCACCATGGCCTCCGGCGAGACCTCCACTGCTCCCGGCGATACCACCACGGCCTCCGGCGAGACCTCCACTGCTCCCGCCGACACCACCACGGCCTCCGGCGAGACCTCCACTGCTCCCGCCGTCACCACCACGGCCTCCGGCGAGACCTCCACTGCTCCCGCCGTCACCACCATGGCCTCCGGAGACACCACCACTGCTCCCGCCGTCACCACCACGGCCTCCAGCGAGACCTCCACTGCTCCTGCCGTCACCACCACAGACTCCAGCGAGACCTCCACTGCTCCCGCCGTCACCACCATGGCCTCCGGAGACACCACCACTGCTCCCGCCGTCACCACCACGGCCTCCAGCGAGACCTCCACTGCTCCCAGCGACACCACCACGGCCTCCGGCGAGACCTCCACTGCTCCCGCCGACACCACCACGGCCTCCGGTGAGACCTCCACTGCTCCCGCCGTCACCACCACGGCCTCCGGCGAGACCTCCACTGCTCCCAGCGACACCACCACGGCCTCCAGTGAGACCTCCACTGCTCCTGCCGTCACCACCACAGACTCCAGCGAGACCTCCACTGCTCCCGCCGTCACCACCATGGCCTCCGGAGACACCACCACTGCTCCCGCCGTCACCACCACGGCCTCCAGCGAGACCTCCACTGCTCCCAGCGACACCACCACGGCCTCCGGCGAGACCTCCACTGCTCCCGGCGACACCACCACGGCCTCCGCCGAGACCTCCACTGCTCCCGCCGACACCACCACGGCCTCCGCCGAGACCTCCACTGCTCCCGCCGACACCACCACGGCCTCCGGCGAGACCTCCACTGCTCCCAGCGACACCACCACGGCCTCCGGCGAGACCTCCACTGCTCCCGCCGTCACCACCACGGCCTCCGGCGAGACCTCCACTGCTCCCGGCGACACCACCACGGCCTCCGGCGAGACCTCCACTGCTCCCGGCGACACCACCACGGCCTCCGGCGAGACCTCCACTGCTTCCGCCGACACCACCACGGCCTCCGGCGAGACCTCCACTGCTCCCGGCGACACCACCACGGCCTCCGGCGAGACCTCCACTGCTCCCGGCGACACCACCACGGCCTCCGGCGAGACCTCCACTGCTCCCGCCGTCACCACCACGGCCTCCGGCGAGACCTCCACTGCTCCCGCCGTCACCACCACGGCCTCCGGCGAGACCTCCACTGCTCCCGCCGTCACCACCACGGCCTCCGGCGAGACCTCCACTGCTCCTGCCGTCACCACCACAGACTCCAGCGAGACCTCCACTGCTCCCGCCGTCACCACCATGGCCTCCGGAGACACCACCACTGCTCCCGCCGTCACCACCACGGCCTCCGCCGAGACCTCCACTGCTCCCAGCGACACCACCACGGCCTCCGGCGAGACCTCCACTGCTCCCGCCGTCACCACCACGGCCTCCGGCGAGACCTCCACTGCTCCCGCCGTCACCACCACGGCCTCCGGCGAGACCTCCACTGCTCCCGCCGTCACCACCACGGCCTCCGGCGAGACCTCCACTGCTCCCGCCGTCACCACCACGGCCTCCAGCGAGACCTCCACTGCTCCCAGCGACACCACCACGGCCTCCGGCGAGACCTCCACTGCTCCCGCCGACACCACCACGGCCTCCTGTGAGACCTCCACTGCTCCCGCCGTCACCACCACGGCCTCCAGCGAGACCTCCACTGCTCCTGCCGTCACCACCACAGACTCCAGCGAGACCTCCACTGCTCCCGCCGTCACCACCATGGCCTCCGGAGACACCACCACTGCTCCCGCCGTCACCACCATGGCCTCCGGCGAGACCTCCACTGCTCCCAGCGACACCACCACGGCCTCCGGCGAGACCTCCACTGCTCCCGCCGTCACCACCACGGCCTCCGGCGAGACCTCCACTGCTCCCGGCGACACCACCACGGCCTCCGGCGAGACCTCCACTGCTCCCGGCGACACCACCACGGCCTCCGGCGAGACCTCCACTGCTCCCGCCGACACCACCACGGCCTCCGGCGAGACCTCCACTGCTCCCGCCGTCACCACCACGGCCTCCGGCGAGACCTCCACTGCTCCCGCCGTCAACACCATGGCCTCCGGAGACACCACCATTGCTCCCGCCGTCACGACCACGGCCTCCAGCGAGACCTCCACTGCTCCTGCCGTCACCACCACAGACTCCAGCGAGACCTCCACTGCTGCCGCCGTCACCACCATGGCCTCCGGAGACACCACCACTGCTCCCGCCGTCACCACCACGGCCTCCAGCGAGACCTCCACTGCTCCCAGCGACACCACCACGGCCTCCGGCGAGACCTCCACTGCTCCCGCCGACACCACCACGGCCTCCGGTGAGACCTCCACTGCTCCCGCCGTCACCACCACGGCCTCCAGCGAGACCTCCACTGCTCCCGCCGTCACCACCACGGCCTCCGGCGAGACCTCCACTGCTCCCGCCGTCACCACCACGGCCTCCAGCGAGACCTCCACTGCTCCCAGCGACACCACCACGGCCTCCGGCGAGACCTCCACTGCTCCCGCCGACACCACCACGGCCTCCTGTGAGACCTCCACTGCTCCCGCCGTCACCACCACGGCCTCCAGCGAGACCTCCACTGCTCCTGCCGTCACCACCACAGACTCCAGCGAGACCTCCACTGCTCCCGCCGTCACCACCATGGCCTCCGGAGACACCACCACTGCTCCCGCCGTCACCACCATGGCCTCCAGCGAGACCTCCACTGCTCCCAGCGACACCACCACGGCCTCCGGCGAGACCTCCACTGCTCCCGCCGTCACCACCACGGCCTCCGGCGAGACCTCCACTGCTCCCGGCGACACCACCACGGCCTCCGGCGAGACCTCCACTGCTCCCGGCGACACCACCACGGCCTCCGGCGAGACCTCCACTGCTCCCGCCGACACCACCACGGCCTCCGGCGAGACCTCCACTGCTCCCGCCGTCACCACCACGGCCTCCGGCGAGACCTCCACTGCTCCCGCCGTCAACACCATGGCCTCCGGAGACACCACCATTGCTCCCGCCGTCACGACCACGGCCTCCAGCGAGACCTCCACTGCTCCTGCCGTCACCACCACAGACTCCAGCGAGACCTCCACTGCTGCCGCCGTCACCACCATGGCCTCCGGAGACACCACCACTGCTCCCGCCGTCACCACCACGGCCTCCAGCGAGACCTCCACTGCTCCCAGCGACACCACCACGGCCTCCGGCGAGACCTCCACTGCTCCCGCCGACACCACCACGGCCTCCGGTGAGACCTCCACTGCTCCCGCCGTCACCACCACGGCCTCCAGCGAGACCTCCACTGCTCCCAGCGACACCACCACGGCCTCCAGCGAGACCTCCACTGCTCCTGCCGTCACCACCACAGACTCCAGCGAGACCTCCACTGCTCCCGCCGTCACCACCATGGCCTCCGGAGACACCACCTCTGCTCCCGCCGTCACCACCACGGCCTCCGCCGAGACCTCCACTGCTCCCAGCGACACCACCACGGCCTCCGGCGAGACCTCCACTGCTCCCGCCGTCACCATCACGGCCTCCGGCGAGACCTCCACTGCTCCCGCCGTCACCACCACGGCCTCCGGCGAGACCTCCACTGCTCCCGCCGTCACCACCACGGCCTCCGGCGAGACCTCCACTGCTCCCGCCGTCACCACCACGGCCTCCGGCGAGACCTCCACTGCTCCCAGCGACACCACCACGGCCTCCGGCGAGACCTCCACTGCTCCCGCCGACACCACCATGGCCTCCGGAGACACCACCACTGCTCCCGCCGTCACCACCACGGCCTCCAGCGAGACCTCCACTGCTTCCGCCGTCACCACCACGGCCTCCAGCGAGACCTCCACTGCTCCCAGCGACACCACCACGGCCTCCAGCGAGACCTCCACTGCTCCTGCCGTCACCACCACAGACTCCAGCGAGACCTCCACTGCTCCCGCCGTCACCACCATGGCCTCCGGAGACACCACCACTGCTCCCGCCGTCACCACCACGGCCTCCAGCGAGACCTCCACTGCTCCCAGCGACACCACCACGGCCTCCGGCGAGACCTCCACTGCTCCCGCCGACACCACCACGGCCTCCGGTGAGACCTCCACTGCTCCCGCCGTCACCACCACGGCCTCCAGCGAGACCTCCACTGCTCCCAGCGACACCACCACGGCCTCCAGCGAGACCTCCACTGCTCCTGCCGTCACCACCACAGACTCCAGCGAGACCTCCACTGCTCCCGCCGTCACCACCATGGCCTCCGGAGACACCACCACTGCTCCCGCCGTCACCACCACGGCCTCCGGCGAGACCTCCACTGCTCCCGGCGACACCACCATGGCCTCCGGCGAGACCTCCACTGCTCCCGGCGATACCACCACGGCCTCCGGCGAGACCTCCACTGCTCCCAGCGACACCACCACGGCCTCCGGCGAGACCTCCACTGCTCCCGCCGTCACCACCACGGCCTCCGGCGAGACCTCCACTGCTCCCGCCGTCACCACCATGGCCTCCGGAGACACCACCACTGCTCCCGCCGTCACCACCACGGCCTCCAGCGAGACCTCCACTGCTCCTGCCGTCACCACCACAGACTCCAGCGAGACCTCCACTGCTCCCGCCGTCACCACCATGGCCTCCGGAGACACCACCACTGCTCCCGCCGTCACCACCACGGCCTCCAGCGAGACCTCCACTGCTCCCAGCGACACCACCACGGCCTCCGGCGAGACCTCCACTGCTCCCGCCGACACCACCACGGCCTCCGGTGAGACCTCCACTGCTCCCGCCGTCACCACCACGGCCTCCAGCGAGACCTCCACTGCTCCCAGCGACACCACCACGGCCTCCAGCGAGACCTCCACTGCTCCTGCCGTCACCACCACAGACTCCAGCGAGACCTCCACTGCTCCCGCCGTCACCACCATGGCCTCCGGCGAGACCTCCACTGCTCCCGCCGTCACCACCACGGCCTCCGGCGAGACCTCCACTGCTCCCGGCGACACCACCACGGCCTCCGGCGAGACCTCTACTGCTCCCGGCGACACCACCACGGCCTCCGCCGAGACCTCCACTGCTCCCGCCGACACCACCACGGCCTCCGCCGAGACCTCCACTGCTCCCGCCGACACCACCACGGCCTCCGCCGAGACCTCCACTGCTCCCGCCGACACCACCACGGCCTCCGGCGAGACCTCCACTGCTCCCGCCGACACCACCACGGCCTCCGCCGAGACCTCCACTGCTCCCGCCGACACCACCACGGCCTCCGGCGAGACCTCCACTGCTCCCGCCGTCACCACCACGGCCTCCGGCGAGACCTCCACTGCTCCCGGCGACACCACCACGGCCTCCGGCGAGACCTCCACTGCTCCCGGCGACACCACCACGGCCTCCGGCGAGACCTCCACTGCTTCCGCCGACACCACCACGGCCTCCGGCGAGACCTCCACTGCTCCCGGCGACACCACCACGGCCTCCGGCGAGACCTCCACTGCTCCCGGCGACACCACCACGGCCTCCGGCGAGACCTCCACTGCTCCCGCCGTCACCACCACGGCCTCCGGCGAGACCTCCACTGCTCCCAGCGACACCACCACGGCCTCCGGCGAGACCTCCACTGCTCCCGCCGTCACCACCACGGCCTCCGGCGAGACCTCCACTGCTCCCGCCGACACCACCACGGCCTCCGGCGAGACCTCCACTGCCGCCGGCGACACCACCACGGCCTCTGGCGAGACCTCCACTGCTCCCGGTGACACCACCACAGCCTCCGGCGAGACCTCCACTGCTCCCGCCGTCACCACCACGGCCTCCGGAGACACCACCACTGCTCCCGCCGTCACCACCACGGCCTCCGGCGAGACCTCCACTGCTCCCAGCGACACCACCACGGCCTCCGGAGACACTTCCACTGCTCCCGCTGTCACCACCATGGCCTCCGGAGACACTTCCACTGCTCCCACCGACACCACCACGGCCTCCGGCGAGACCTCCACTGCTCCAGCTACCTCCACGCAGACCACCACTCCCAAGCCATCCATCTCTGCACCTGCACCAGCAGGTGAGTTGCCCAGTATTCTGTGATCTCACTCTCAATATCCGGGTGTAGTGGTTGCCATGGTCACATGTTTTTCTGGTATCTTATGTGCCTGGAGGGTGACGTGCTGTGGAATCAGCATCTTCCCTGCTGCATCTTCCTCACCAAACCAGTGTATTTGTGTCTAACCATATGGCATGTCTCTCCTGTGTTACTTTTGTGCTGATGCCCACCAGAGCCCAGCCTGAGTCAGAGAGGGGATGGTGAGGTCAGTCGGTGGAAAAGCTGTCTCACAATGTGGGAGGTTAATATCAATGCTGGGTGGATAAATGAATAGATAGAGATGGTGTGTCTGGGGATGGATGGATGGTAGATGGCTAGATAGATATAGGCCTGTGTGTGTGGATGGATGGAGAGATAAATAGGTGTTTCTGGATGGGGATGAATAGTTAGAATGAGGGTATGTCTGCAGATGGGTGAATGGGTAGAGAAGTGTTGAGGGATGGATGGATGGGTGGATGGAGATGGATAGATGGGTGTGTCTTGGCATGGACGGGTGTCTTGCTATGGACGAATGGATGGAAGGTGTGTCTTGGGATGGACAGATGGATGGAAGGGTGAATGGATGGATGGATAGGTTGGTGTGTCTGGGGATGGATGGGTGGATGGATGGGTGGATGGGTGTGTCTGGGGATGGATAGATGGGTGTGATTTGGATGGAATGATGGATAGGTGGGTGTGTTTGGGGATGGATTGGTGGACGGATGGGTGGGTGAGTCTGGGGATGGGTGGGTGTGCCTGGGGATGGATGGGTGTTTCGGGGGATGGAACAATGGATGGATGGGTGCGTGTGGCTGGAGATGGATGAATGGTGGGGTGTTGTGTCTGCGGATGGATGGATGGATGGGTGTGTCTGGGGATGTGTGTGTGGATATTTTCTGGGGATGAATGGACAGATGGATGAAAAGTTGGTAGACTGATTTCTGAGATGTCCCTGGCACCACTGTCCATGACAGCTTATTAGCTTCTATGGCACCCACAGTAATTTTCGAAAGACTCCTTTCTAACATGGTAACCTGCTGACAATCATGCACTCATGGGAAACCAGGAAGAGATGCCAATCACCAAGTGCTTGCAGGCAGGGCATTTATTAACCCTCCCAAGAGGAACGAATGGATGCCCCAGAGCACCTCTCTGGCTGCAGCGATGCTCCCGGCGGGTGCCCGTAGAATCCAGCTGGACCATGCAACAGGGCCAGCAATGAGACAGCAGGGCTATTCCCCAGGCCAACAGAGTGAATGGGGGAATCTGCTTCCCTGGGCCCAAAGGAGAGACATGGGTGGGGGCTGCACCAGATGTTAGGGAAGAATCTCCCCCAGTCACCCCAGTATTGAACCCAGTAGCTTGCCCGGGGTAGTTCGGTCCAATGGCCGATCCCCCGTGTTGTTAAATATCTGTGCTGTATTTCCCATTGGAGCATGTCCGGCTCCAACGTCCAGCCTTTGGTTCCTCTGCCTTCCTCTGCTGAATTCAAGAGCCCTTTAGGAAGGAATTTAGACCCCATGATCCACTCATTGCAAGTCACTAGGACGTAGGCGCCGACGTCATGCAGGCGCTTCTGAACCTTTGGCTCAGCACCAGCGTCCCTGCCAGCAGATGGTGACAGTGCCCGGTGCCGTCTGCCTGAACGTCTGAGTCCCGGTGGGCGTGGATGGGTGCGGGTTTTTAGTGTGTGGGGGGCAACACTGTGCGTGTGTGTTGGGGGCTGGGTTCGGAGACCCACCTCACACTCAGGGATCTCTTCCAGTTGATTGCCTGAACGGGGGAACCTATGATGGCAAGAAATGTATCTGCAAGAGTGAATTCAATGGGCCGCAGTGTGAGTTTGCCGAGGATGTTATACCCACCAACGTGAGTAAGTGCAGCCTTTTCCTTTTGGGGTGACGTGCACCCCAGGGACTGAATGCCTGGCTCTGGGTGGGCTCTCCACAGGGAGATCTCAAAGAGCTTTTCCCAAGGCAGGTTGCTCACCTTGTGCCTAGGCTCCAGTCGGGGGAGCAAGGAACAGGAAGGGGACAATGCGGGGTGTAGTACTGTTCATCTTCTATTCACTGACCCCTACAGGGGAAAGGCCTAGGATCAGTGGGCGGCTGTGGGTGGGTCGGGTGGTCCTCAGGCTGCAACGTGGGGTTAGAAAGGAAGTGTTGGTGCTGGTGGGGGGCTGGGACGGGTTATGGCGTTAGATGCGTGATAACTGTCAGGGTTTCCGTGGCTGTTTCAGGTACATTCCAGGCTGAGGTGGAAGTTCAAGTGAAGGTCACCAACAAGAACTTCACGGAGGAGCTGAACAATAAATCCTCTCCAGTTTATATGGAATTCGAGGAGCAATTCAAAAAGCAGGTGAGGCCCAGGGGCCGGGAAATAGTTATTCTGTCCTCTTACTGCTGCTGTTGGTTCCTCTTGCCCGGTTTATGCAGGAATGTGGGGGGATTTTTTTGCCTTGCAGATGGATATGGTCTACAAGAGCATGACTGGGTACAAAGGCATTGTCATCCTGTCGCTGAGGTGAGTGCCTGCCCAGAAACTAAGCTGCCCTCACTGCCCCACTCCCAGACTGCACCGCTGTTCGCTACGTGCCGGATGCTCAGAAGGAGCAAGGCACCCAGTTTTGGCACCTCTGCAGCTCGGCTCTGAGGCAACAAGAGCATGAGTGGTGGAGGGGCTGGACCCTGCACCTCCTGCTCTGGCGCAGCGGCTGGTCTGCTGTGGGTAAACACGAACACGACCCCTCCGTAAATGCCCTCTCGGCCCTCATCCTCCAGAGAAACCTACCCTGTGACAGGCCGGGGAGTGTCAGTTCCCGAGGCTGCCAGACCCCGAAACCCATGGGCTGGGCAGAGCTGCCGCATTCCTGGCTAGTTGCAGGAATGTGTGACCCACGGACCTTCCTTTGGCCCGTGGCTGTCAGGGTGTTAACATGCAAGATGGGTTAACTCTGTCTGCTGCTCAGTCCGTTCTTCTGTGTGTTAGGCGGGACACCCCCAGAGGAGGGTGCTGCACCCCAGATAAAGCCGGGCTCCTCCAGCAGCATCTCTGTACAGAGGGCTCTGAATTGCACGGCCGAGCCAGGCGCCCCTGCCAGCCCTGAAGCAGACACTACCTGTCTGGGAGCAGAGGGTCAGCATCCTCCTGGCTAGCTGAGGCAGCTCCCTGTCGAGTGCGTGGGCTCTTGTGAGTCACACGAGCGGCTAACCTGTTGCTCTCCCCTTTGGTCTATGGGCGACTAACTCAGGGTTGAGAATTGAAGTGCTTGGAAGACAACCCAGGAGCCCAGGCTCCCAGCCCCCCTTGCTGTAACCTACCAGACCCCACTCCCCTCCCAGAGCCAGGGATAGAACCCAGGAATCCTGGCTCCCAGCCCCCCACTCTAACCACCAGCTCCTGGCTTTGCCCCCCAGGCAAGGCAGTATTGTGGTTGACCACACCGTGATCATCGAGGCCCCCCTGAGCAACAACCTCGACACCACCTTGGCATCCATCACCAAGCAGGTGGTGAAGCAGCTGGAGGACATCAACACAACAACAGGTAACTGCACAGGTAGGCGGTGGGGGTTTGGCCCCTACCATGTGGGGTGAGAGAAGCGACCCTGAGCACCTCACTCTGGTGGTCACTGGCTCCAGTGCTGCTGGCGGGGGGGCATGGGAGCAGGGCGCGGTTCCCAGCCTCGCATACGGCGCCCCAGGGCAGCGGGGAGGTGATGGGGCAGGAAGGGGCAGACCTGTGTCTGCCCCCCCGGGCCATATTCAGACAGTCAAGGGCCCCCTCACTGTGACCCCATTGCATGGCCTGGGTCACCTCCTCGCCCCTCTCAGCCTGGGTGAAGGTCTGGACAGGGCTCAGCACTATGGGGAGAACTGATCTCGGTCTCGGGGGGCCCGATCTCTGCTGGGCTCTCAGCCTGCTGTGGCGCTGTAGACCCTACTAACGACTAGCTGATGATTGCTAACGAGTGACGAATGCCTGGTTGCCTCTGTCTCTAGGCACGTTCTGCTTGACGGCTCCACCCAACGTGGTCAAAAACGCCATTACGAATTTTTCGGCGGCAGGTGAGTGACCCAAACTTCTAACGATGCGTGGCTGCCCCATTAGCCCCCAGCCTGCCCCTGCCCATGGCTCTGGGGTGGGCTGACCGCACTCAGCCTCCCGCTGACCCTTCTCTTCACCCGTCAGATATCTGCAAGCAGATCGTCCCCCAGGACTTGGCCCAGTACTACTACCCCCACATCACTGAGAAGGGCACCCTGTGCTGCCTCACCAGGTGCTCCCAGGACCTGCCAGATTTCCTGAACTGCAACTACGGGCAGTGCCAGCTGACGAGCTCTGGGCCCCAGTGCACGTGAGTCTGCCCAGCCTAGGGTGTGAAGGATGCCAAGTATGCCCGGGGGGAGCCCGGCCACCAACTTGGTTTGCCTGGCTTCCTCAGAGCTTGCTCTAGATGGGCTGCCCTGTCTTGGGGCCCTTCAGCACCTATACCCTGACTCTGACCCTAATCCTAACTCCTAAACCAGACCCTAACCCCCCCAAACCCCTCACTCTAAACCCCTCACTCTAACCCTAAACTCAACCCTCACCCTCACCCAACCACTTAACTCTTAACCCTCACCCTAAACCCTAACCCTACCCCTTAATTCTTTACCTTAACTCAACCCCTAAATCCTTAACCATAACCCTTACCCCACCCCATAACTCTTAACCTTAACCCTACCCCTTAACCATCACCCTAAACACTAACTCTTAACCCATAACCATAACCCTAACCCTGAGCCTGGAGAGGGGCAGGGAGCAACAGGGAAGGGGCTGGCAATGGGGACATGGGGACCCCAGGGAAGGGAGCTGGGGAAAGGGATGGAGGAGCTGAGGGGAAGGCAGCTGGGCTGAGGGGGGAGCCAAGGGAAGGGTCAGCTTGTGGGGACAGGGGACCACAGTGAAGGGCCGGTCTGGGGTGTGTGCTGTACTCACCCCCCACGTCTCTCCCCACAGCTGTGCCAACAAGGATGTGTTCTGGTACCCAGATGATCGCTGCCAAACCCGTGTCAGTAAGGTGGGCGTGGGCATAGCTGTTCCCCTGGTCGTCCTGTTCATCGCTGGCATCATCCTAGTCACCTTCCTGGCCAGAGCCAGGTGTTGGAGGCTCTTAGCCTGGTTAAGGGGCCAGGTGCACACAAGGTGGGAGAGAGCAGGGGGGGCTGGGAGACAGGACTCCTGGGTTCTCTCCCTGGCTCTGGGAGGGGTGTGGGGGCTGGTGGGTCACAGCAGGGGGGCTGGGAGCCAGGAGGGGCCAGAGGAGGGCAGGGAAGGATCCTCAATCTTTCTGTTGGGGTGTCTCCAAGGGGTGCAGTCTCTGGCGGGCAGGTGCCAGTGTGTCTCTGCCCCGGGACACTCACGGGGTTGGCCGGTGCTTTCCCCCACAGACTGCAAAGCTCTGCTGAGCAGCCGGAGGATTATGAAGAGGAAGTGAGCATCTCTGGGGGTTTCATCATCAAGTACGAAGGAGCCTCATACAACGGTAAGAGCCAGTCACCCCAGCCCGGTGAGCCGGACCCTCTGGCCATGGGCAATGCCCCAGTGGGGCTGGTGAGGCCTGGGGCAACGCTGAGACCGGTGCAGCTCATGGCAGGTGTGTGAGGGGACAATGCTGAGACTGGTGCAGCTAGTGGCAGGTGTGGGGTGGGAGAGGGCGACACTGAGACCGGTGCAGCTTGAGTCAGGTGTGGGGGGTGTGATGCTGGGGCAGCCCCCTCGGCCTCCCCCTTTCTGACTCTGGTTCCCTTCTGGATCCACAGGGAGTGGCAGCAGAGGGACTTTCAGCCCTCAGCTCTCGGCTGTGGACCCTGCCATCGAGGTAGGTGCCCCGGGCCACTCCCCGTCCCTGGCTTTGCACCAGGCCTGGGGGATGCTGCCATCAAACAGCCACTGGGTGGCACCACTTCTCCCCCACCCGGCATCCTGGGAGAGGAGCAAGTGGGGGTGGTGGGGGGAGGGGAGGTGCCTGGGAGGAGGTATGGGGTTGGGGGAGGGAAGGTGCCCAGTGTGGGTGTGGAGGGGGGCTATGGGGGCTGGGGGAGGGGAGGTGTCTGATGTGGAGGGAAGGGGTACAGGGGACCGGGGGAGGGAAGGTGCCTGATGTGGGGGAGGGGGCTGGAGGAGGGGAGTCTCTTGGGAGCCAATATCTGCTCCTTGACCTCACGGCCCCTCTTTCCCCTGCCCAGATGCACATCCGGAGGCCGAAGCTCGTGAGCAACCCCTGACCTAGTGGCGGTCCCCCCGAGGTGGTGTGGGGGGGGCCTGCTCGGGGCACTGTGAATAGCCCAGGCCCAGTCCAGACACCAGGCCTCATGGAGCTAGAGCCCCCACCCCCGGGGAAGGGGGAAGAATCGCTTGGTAGAGTGGCTGATGGAGACGGAGAGGGAAGGAGCCCGTATGTGTGTCAGGCCTCATCCTCCCCTTTTCTTCCACTGTCCCCAGTGTAAATCTGGCATAACCCACTGACGCCGGTGTCATTACCTCCACATGAAGGAAAAGTTCATGCACCTTGGGGGGCACTTCGGACCCCTCCCCGCCCTGCCCACTCCATTTAGTGCAATAGGCTATTTGGGCGCACCAGCCACGCCATGTCTACAAAGCACTTTAACCCAAACCTGCTCAAATGGGCCCCCTCTGCAATAAATTATTAACCTTTTTCATGTTGGTGGTGCTTTTATTTGTACCAGTAGCTGCAGCAGTAGCAGAAGCTAAGGCCATCCTGGGATACATAAATGGGGGAACATCGAATAGGGCAGAGAGGTGATTTTTGTGATACTCTGTACCTTGGGGGAACCACCCAGCTCCCTCGTGTTCATCCTTGTACAATGATTGTGTGGTATCCAGTGCAAAGTTTCTCATGTAGGATGTCTTCGGAGGGCTTCTGATGCACTGAGCCTTGTTGTTATAGTAATCGTTGTTTCAGTAATGTTATAGGTTATAATTTCATGTATATATTGTTATGAGGCTGAAAATGTGTCCTCTTGGCTTAAAAGAAGCCCAGGCAAAAACTCTCCAAGAGCAGAGTGGCAGTTCACACCTCCTCGGGGCAGGTATGGGACAAACCCAGCCCAGTCTCACAGGAACAAAGGACGCTGGCCTAGGCAACAACAAAGGATCTGTTGGACTCTGGAGTGAGTCAGCCCCCTTCCTTTGGTCAGCTTGACACAGCGAAGAGGTAATGCTCACCTGACTCTGAAGGGGGGGCAAAGCCAAGAGGGAAGAAAGGACATGATAAAAGGGAGAGATGTTTTCCATGCTCTTCCTCTGTCTTCCACCTCCATCTACAGTCACTACATCAAGCGACTGAAGAGCTGATCAAAGTAGAGAGCCTGGCTGAAAGCAACCAGCCAGCCTGTGGTGAGAAGCATCTAAGTTTGTAAGGGCCATGAAAGTGTTAAGATCAGCTTAGAATGCGTTTTGCTTTTATTTCATTTGACCAAATCTAACTTGTTATGCTTTGATTTATAATCACTTAAAATTTATCTTTGTAGTTAATAAATCTGTTTGTTTATTCGACCTGAAGCAATGCGTTTGGTTTGAAGTGTGTCAGAGATTTCCCTTGGGATAACGAGCCTGGTATATCTAACTTTCTCTGTTAAATTGATGAACTCATATAAGTTTGCAGCGTCCAGCGGGCATAACTGGACACTGCAAGACGGAGGTTCCTAGGGTTGTGTCTAGGACTGGGGGTATTGACTAGTGTCAATTCGGTTGCACAATCCAAGCAGCAGCTTACATGCCAGAGGCTGTGCATGAATAGCCCATGAGTGGGGGTTCTCACAGCAGAGCAGGGTAAGGCTGGCTCCCAGAGTCAGGGAATGACCTAGCAGATCACAGGTCCAGATAACACCAGAGGGGAAAGTCACAATTTTACCTCTGTATTTGGTCTGGGTGCAATCGTGCCTGGAATCCAGTGCCCAGTTCTGGTGCACACAGTTCCAGCCGGATGATGATTAAATCAGAGAGGGGTCAGAGGAGAGCCATGAGGATTAAAAAACCTGTCTTTGAGTGAGAGACTCCAGGAACTCAATTAGCTTAATGAAGAGCAGGTGTAAGGATGGCGTGATCCCAGTCTGTAAGTACCGACATGGGGAGCAAATATTTAACAACCATCCCTTCAGTCGAGCAGAGGCAGGTCTAACCAGGTCCAAGGGTTGGAAGCTGAAGGTAGACAAATTCAGCCTGGAAATAAGGAGTTATATTTTCATGATGAGAGGCATTAACTACTGGCCCCAGGGTGATGGTATTGGATTCTCCTCCAGTGACCATTTTGAAATGGAGATGGGCTGTGTTGCTCACAGCTTTGACCTAAAAAAAGGAGGAGTCTGGTGGCACCTTCAAGAGTAACAGATTTATTTGGGCATAAGCTTTTGTGGGTAAAAAACCCCACTTCTTCAGATGCATGGAGTGAAAATTACAGCTGCAGGCATTATTACACATGAAGAGAAGGGAGTTACCTTACAAGTGGAGAACCAGTGATGAGAAGTCCAATTCGGTCAGGGTGGATGTGGTTCCCTCCCAATAATTGATGAGGAGGAGTCAATACCAAGAGAGGGAAAATCGCTTTTGTAGTGAGCCAGCCACTCCCAGTCCCTATTCAAGCCCAAGTTGATGGTGTTAAGTTTGCAAATGAATTGTAGCTCTGCAGTTTCTCTTTGAAGTCTGTTTTTGAAGTTTTTGGTTGTTGAAGGATGGCTGCTTTTAAATCTGTTATTGCTTTGACCTAGGAATTATCTGGAGGAGGGTCTCCGGCCTGTGCAATACGGGAGGCCAGAGCAGATGATCACAATGGTCCCATCTGGTCTTGAAATCAGTGAATAAAGAGCTATGAATGTCCACTGGAGATAGGACAAGAAGTAATTGGCTTAATGTGGAGCATGGCAGAGTTTGTCTGGGTTTTAGGAAACACTTTCCAGCACTCAGGGGAGCTCGGCTCTGGAAAACGCTCCATGGGAAGCCTGGGGGTCCCCGTCACTGGAGGGTTTCCAGAGCAGGTTGGACAAACCCCCTTCAGGGGTGGTCTAGGTTGGCTTGGTCCAAGGATCTGGAGTAGGTGACCTCTCCAGGTCCCTTTCCACCCACCCCTTCTACGCTTCTCTGACGTTGCAGGGCCATAATGCACTAGGACAATCAAGAAGAGAAAGTTTTCCCTTCAGGAATGTGCGTCGCTGCCCCATGAAGCCCAGAGATGGACAGACAGATGGATGGAGCTTAGGGGAAGGAGGACCCCACAACGTAATGTTCCTACAAGTCAGCTGGCTGCAGAAAGAAGTGAGGCCTTTCACAGGGGCCGTACCCTGCCAGGCAGGAGGCGGTGTGCTTGGGAAAGTTGCCTGAGCTGGGAAGGTGGGTGGAGCAGAGCTGAGGGTTCTTGGCTGCCAGCTGTTACCCTGCAATCAGGGTTTGCTTCCCGGTGTGGTGCAATGATCTGTCCTGGCAGTTGTGCCCAGATGGCAGTCCGAGCCTGTGTGGTGCATTCCTCCCTCCCCAGGCAAGGAATGATCTCTGCTCAGGCTTGCCAGCTGTAAAGGGCTCACTTGTGTCATGCTCCAACTCCTCCTCCTGCCCATACACCGAGTTTGCCCCTTTTCCCAGTGCGTTCAGCCTTAGAGAGGGTCAAAGGAGTGGCCGGCTAAACACCTCTTCTGTTCTTTTGGGAGTTTCAACAGGGAACACGGCAGCTTCTGAACAGTTTGGGCTTCCTGCGTCTCTGTGATCTACTCGGATGTACTTATCTATCTAACTATACATACATACATCCCCATATGCCCCCCCCCCTCTATCTATCTATCTATCTGTAAGCAGACTCTGGGTGAGCTCTCCCCTGACATTTAGTGGTGAGCTGTGGAAAAAGGCTTCAGAAGCTGATCTCATTTGCATGGACACACCCACCCTGATGAGGTGCTCAGCATGATGGGATTGCTTGCCAAATGATCACTTGTGGCTGGTGCTGGATCCCCAGTCTCCTTGTTATTGGGGCAGGAATAATAAAGCGTTGCTATCCTTGTTGTGTGAACCGAAGGCAGCAGAACTGTACCTGGCACACCCCAATGGAGGGACTCACCCTCAACAGAACAGCACTCGCTAGGCAGGGGACATGGGTTTCAAAGCCCTAAGGGTGGGGAAAGGTATCACTTGACTCTTCTTCTCTCTATGGTATAGTAAAAGAACCAATTTAGACTCAGTTGAGAGTCTTGTTACATACTGCAGCGCTGAAATCACTGATACCTAGGTCCAAGTATTAGACCTACTTTGGGATAGCATCTCTATTGCAATAGACTGCCCAGTGTGCACCAGCAGTGAGGCTCCCCCACTAACAGCTGAAATCTCTGAGAGTTGTGTTAAGGGGGAGCGGGCCCTGAAGATATTTTGGTGAGTGGGCAACTGGTGGAGAGACAGGACCAGCAGGGCACGTGTCAAGTGGCTAGCATGGCGGCTGGCGGAGAGGCATGGCTAGCAGGGCGGCTGGTGGAGAAGCTGGTGGAGAGGGTCAGAGCAGAGCCCCGCAGAGGTGTGGCAAGCAGCCGTTGGGGTGAGGAGCGAGTGCCCAAGCAGTGCAGCGTGTAAGGTGCCTTCTTACATCCCCCCGCCTTCCACACAGGGTGGGAGGTGATCTCTGCGGATGAACCCCTGAACTCTGGGGCTGCACGGGCCAAGGACAGCAACTGTGAGTGGGGTGCAGAGAAGGGATGGGGCATATTGAAAGGACTTTTGGGTTGCTGGACTTAAGACCCTGAGAGGAAAAAGACACTGCCCAACTTACTTGGGGGTGGGTCTTTTGCTCATGGTTTGTGTTTATGAGCCCTAGTTTCGATGTTTTCCCAAATTAATGTTGAGTTAATTCCCTCCTTTTATTAAAAGTTTTTACTACACTCAGACTCTGTGCTTGCCAGAGGGGAAGTATTGCCTCTTAGAGGCGCCCAGGGGGTGGTGTGTAATTGTCCCAGATCACTGGGTGGGGGCTTGTCATAAATATAAAGGGAAGGGTAAACACCTTTAAAATCCCTCCTGGCCAGAGGAAAAATCCTTTCACCTGTAAAGGGTTAAGAAGCTAGGATAACCTCGCTGGCACCTGACCACAATGACCAATGAGGAGACAAGATACTTTCAAAAGCTGTGGGGAGGGAAAAACAAAGCCACTCTCTCGGTCTGTGTGATGCTTTTGCTGGGGACAGAACAGGAATGGAGTCTTAGAACTTAGTAAGTAATCTAGCTAGATATGCGTTAGATTCTCTTTGTTTAAATGGCTGAGAAAATAGCTGTGCTGAATGCAATGGATATTCCTGTCTGTGTGTCTTTTTGTAACTTAAGGTTTTGCCTAGAGGGATTCTCTATGGTTTGAATCTAATTACCCTGTAAGGTATTTACCATCCTGATTTTACAGAGGTGATTCTTTTACTTTTTCTTCTATTAAAGTTCTTCTTTTAAGAACCTGATTGCTTTTTCTTTGTTCTTAAGACCCAAGGGTTTGGGTCTGTGTTCACCTATGCAAATTGATGAAGATTTTTATCAAGCCTTCCCCAGGAAAGGGGGTGTAGGGTTTGGGGAGGATTTGGGGGGGAAAGACATTTCCAAGCGGGCTCTTTCCCGATTATATATTTGTTAGACGCTTGGTGGTGGCAGCAAAAAAAGTCAAAGGGCAAAAGGTAAAATAGTTTGCGCCTTGGGGAAGTTTTAACCTAAGCTGGTAAAAATAAGCTTAGGGGGTTTTCATTGCAGGTCCCCACATCTGTACCCTAGAGTTCAGAGTGGGAAAGGAACCTTGACAGCGCTCGAGCTGGTTTTATGTTGTATTGTTGAAAAAGAACCCCTTGATACTGAACCCAGCCCTTGTTGCTGCTGGCTTCACCTGGCAGAAGGGTTACACGTAGGAGAATAAATTTGGCCTCCAGGACCTCTCTCCTACCTTTCCCTGTGTCACTGGTACCTACATGTACCACGACCACTGGTTACTCCCCAGCACTACACATAGGTCTATCTAGATCTCTCGAGAGATCTGCAACCTTTGCACCAGGAATGCAAGTCACCGTGCGGTTCTCCTGGTCATCACAAACCCAGCTATGTTTCTAATGATCAAATTGCCCATTAATAATACCTGTCTCTTCCTAATCGCTGGGGTTCCCTCCCCCGCAAAGGTATCCTCAGTGCGAGAGGATACCACAACATTATCTGGAAGGAGGATCCCGACTATGGGATCTGTTTCAGAGTGGTAGCCATGTTAGTCTGTATCAGCAAAAACAATGAGGAGTCCTTGTGGCACCTTAGAGACTAACAAATTTATTTAGGCATAAGCTTTTGTGGGCTAGAACCCACTTCGTCAGATGTATGGAGTAGAAAATACAGGAGCAGGTATAATACATGAAAAGATGTGAGTTGCCTTACCAAGTGTGAGGTCAGTCTAACGAGACAATTCAATTGACAGCAGGGTATCCAGGGAGGAAAAATAACTTTGGAAGTGGTAATGAGAGTGGCCCATTTCACACAGTTGACAAGAAGGTGTGAGTAACAGTAGGGGGAAATTAGTATGGGGGAAGTTAAGTTTAGGTTTTGTAATGACCCGACCACTCCCCAGTCTTTATTCAGGCCTAATCTGATAGTGTCTAGTTTGCAAATTAATTCCAGTTCTGCAGTTTCACATTTGAGTCTGTTTTTGAAGGTTTTTTATTGAAGAATTGCCACTTTTAGGTCTGTTGTTGAGTGTCCAGGGTGGTTGAAGTGTTCTCGTACTGGTTTTTGAATGTTATGATTCCTGAGTTGGATGTTCTCCTTCCCTGAGACTTTCATCCTCCTCTACAGCACAGAGGCTGTCAGACTGGGGGTGGGGCTGTTCTACTGTGTCCCGGAAAGTCTCATCTATGTACCTCTCTGTCTCCCTTAGCTCCTCCAGCTCAGCCACTCTGGTCTCCAAAACCTGTACATGGTCAAGGAAGGCCAGGAGTTCCCTGCACCAAATGCACACATATGCCACTCGCCCATAGGGCAGATAATCATACATGCTGCATTGGGTGCAATAAATGGGGTAGCCCCCACTCTGTAACTGAACTTCTGCCTGCATTTTCAGGGCCCTGGAGTGCTAGACCATTTGGCTTCTCCTCGCAGAGCGGGGCGTGGCTCATGGTCCTTGCCAGGAAAGGGCGGCTGTGGAGGTTCCCAACACACGCCAAGCCCCAGCACCCCTAAAAATCACAGATTATAAAGCCAAAGAGACTCTGCGCTGAATAAACTCCACTACAGCAGGTCGGCTTCAAAACCAGCCCTGCTCGATTTCAAGATTGCCAGCAATGGAGAATCCGCCAGGCCCCTTGGTAAATTGTTCTAAGGGGTAATTAGCTTCCAGGATAAAAATGTGCACCTTATTTCCAGTTTGGTGGGGTTTTTTCATCTTGCTTCAACATCTGGCCAGTGGCTGTTGCGAAATTCTTTTCCTACTCACTCATGCATCTGATGAAGTGGGCTATAGCTCACGAAAGCTTATGCTCAAATTAATTTGTTAGTCTCCAAGGTGCCACAAGTCCTCCTTTTCTTTTTGCGGATACAGACTAACGTGGCTGTTACTCTGAAACTCTTCAGGCCAGTTTCTCAGGCAAGTCACTCAATTTTTGCAGCACAAAAATTGTACAAGATTTAACCCACTTGGTCTTTTCCCGGTCCACTCAAATCCTTGGTGTTCAGACAATGGAAAGAGGGTTGGAGTAAATGTTTCTCGGTTTCTAATCGCCGTCCGGTAGCTTTCCAGGTATTTCACAGTCCCCAGCTGTAACGTTTCAGCCTCCTGAGTTGGTTTCCCCATTATTTCATTGCAAACAAGGTAAATCTTGATGCTTGTCCACGTGGGCTGCTGATATCATAGGCCAGGTGTGGCCCTGTCCACACTCTGCCCCCAGTTCCCCTCCTGCTTCCCACGCTGCGGGCAGCTCTTCCCCTGTGCCATGGCCCCGGCTGGGGCTGGCGCTGGCACTGTGCTGCCTGCCCTCCTGGTGCTGGGTCCGCACTGCCCAGCCTTCCAGTGCTCCGGGGCTGGAGGGGCTAGGGCCATGCTGCCCGGTCTCCCAGCGCTCTGAGGTTGGGGGACTGGAGCCACGCTGCCTGGCCTCCTGGTGCTGGGGATACCGGGGTGCTCAGGACTGGGGTCGCTAGCCTGGGGTGGGGGCCAGCAGCCACACTGGGGGGGCTCTGGGCTCCGGTGAGGGTGTGGAAGGGGCGGGGCTGGGGGGTAACCTCCCCGAACCAGTGGTTCACCCTCCGCCCATGCTTGTCCAGATTACAACACTGTGAACCTTGTGGGAGCTGCAGTCCCCCATTGCCTGTCCTGGCTAACCCCACCTGCCCTCCTCACTCAGCTCTGTGTCTGCCAGCCTCACTCTGTCCCTCTGCTGCCATGGGTGCCATGAGGAATTAGATTTCAGAGTAGCAGCCGTATTAGTCTGTATTCGCAAGAAGAAAAGGAGGACTTGTGGCACTTGTAGCTCATGAAAGCTTATGCTCAAATAAATTGGTTAGTCTCTAAGGTGCCACAAGTCCTCCTTTTCTTTATGAGGAATTAAGTCTTTTGGTGGGGGCAGAATTGGACAGGGTGTGTTTCTTTCTTTGGGAGAGAGCTAACAATGCCCCCACCAGGCAGAGAAGGTGGAGAATGACCTGACCTCACTGCCCGCAGTTGGCACTAGCTGACTTTACCAGCTCAGAAGCCAAACAGATAGGGCTGTGGGGGTGTTTCTTTAAAGGGGTGGCTTATCGGCACCCCCTTTGCTAGCAAACTGAAGCCCCCACTCAAGGTACCGACCAAACCAAGAAGAGCAGTGCCTATGACATAAGTAGTAGGGCCCTACCAATTTCATGGCCATGAAAAACACATCGTGGACTGTGAAATCTGGTCTCCCCCTGTGAAATCTGGGCCTTTTTTGTGCTTTTAACCAATGCTATAAAAGTATCCTATACTATAGGGTAAAATTATACAAAAAGACACAGCGTTTCTCAAACTGGGGCTCCCAACCCAAAAGGGGGTTGCAAGGCTATTGTAGGGGGGTCACAGTATGGCTACCTTACTTCTGTGCTGTTGCTGGCGGCGGCACTGCCTTCAGAGCTGGGCACCTGGCCGGCAGCAGCTGCTCTCCAGCTGCCCAGCTCTATATAAGGGGTGGAACAGAACAAAGGAGGTTCCAGTCATGAGAAATCCCCTAGTTACCACCTGAGCTGGAACAAGGGCTGGACCAGGGAAAGGATTGGGCCCAAACTAGGAAGGAGTTCGGTCTGTGAAAGAAGCTTATTGGAACATCTCTGAGGGTGAGATTTTATCTGTAATCAGTTTCTTATTGTATTATGCTTAGACTGGTGTGTTTTGTTTTATTTTGCTCAGTAACTTGCTTTGTTCTGTCTGTTTTTACTTGGCACCACTTAAATCCTACTTTTTATATTTAATAAAATAAATATTTAATTATATTTCATAATTTTTATATTTAATTAATTGTGTGTCAGCCTCGTTGTTTACATCAGAAGTCCAGCAAGGGTTTCCCCTACCTCCAGCCCTCGCTGCTTGGGTGCAGGATGACATTCCTGAGATGGAACCAGTAATTCGGTTAATTAGTTTAATTAATTATGAACTGGATCATTTCAGGCATTTAGCAGCTTGTGTCATTCTCTGTTCTTTGTCCTGATCGATCTTAGCCATGGGAAAATGCAGAGATTGCAAACTCTGCTGATGGGACAAGTCATCCAAGTGTTGTGCGCCGGCCCGACTAGAAGAGCCGATGTTGCAATTAAGCAATTTTCATCTCATCTGATCTAATATAGGCTACATGTAGGGTTGGGGCTACAGTTTATGTAACTCTAGGTAGGGACATAGAATATTAGGGTTCGAAGGGACCTCAGGAGGTCATTGAGTCCAACCCCCTGCTCAAAGCAGGACCAATTTTTGCCCCAGATCCCTAAATGACCCCATTGAACTCACAACCCTGGGTTTAGCAGGCCAATGCTCAAACCACTGAGCGATTCCTCCCGCCATGACATGAGCGCTAACTCAGCCAATCGTTACTCTTCTTCTACAGCTAATTTCCATGCTGGGTGTCATCGGTCCAGCCATGTGTGTCAAAAGTTCTCATTGGCTGATGATTTGGAGAATCTCTTGTGGCTCTTTATAGGTCACATGCTTGGGCGTGGGTGTTTGAAAATCTCCTTCTAGCATGACTGACTCTACTGTGCACTGAGGTGGCACTGCTGGGGAAACGGAGGCAGGAGCACAGGGCTCGCCCTAGATGCACAGAGCCATTGGGACTCAGAGAACGAACTCTAGGGCCGGCCTTGCTAATGCAGCCCTCTGAACCAATAGATCAACTGCAAATCCAAGGGCCAGATTCATCATTTTACTTTTGACGGCTTTGCACAATTTCGGGGGTGCAAAGCAGGTGGGAACCTGAAGCCAACTGGCGGCTGCCCTTGGGCTCCTCTGCACTCCTCTCATGGGCCAGTGACTCACCCTTAAGAACTCAAAGGTAAAAATGAGTTAAGGTTGGTAGTTGATACGACATCTTCAAATCATTGGGTCTGTTGTTTAGCATTTGGGTAGGAAATTTGAACTCGTTAGCAAAACAAACAGGCAAACGAGGAAGTGCCAAGACAAAACCAAACCATGGAGGTCAGGTGGACGGTGCGTGTTAGTAATGAAAGGGTAAAGGCACTTCAGGGAGGATGTGGCGATCCTCACGTGATTCCCAGCTAGCTCAAGCACTGCAAAGCCAAGGAATCTGGGGTAAGACCACACTGAAAGGCAATCCAGTCATGTTAAAATCTGGAAATGCACAGGTCAGGCACCCACAGAGTTTTAGCTGTGCCCCTGTAGTGACCACAAGAGGGGGAAAACCAACTAACTTGTCTTTAAAAATTAGTTTAATCTAATGTGGGACCGGCAATTCCTAGGGCCAGCAGGGACCATTGTGATCATCTAGTTCAGTGGTCCCCAACCTTTCTCTGGGAATAGTATATTCCTATTCCCAGAAGACCATGGAGGGCACCAGACACCCCGCTGCCGAAAGACCGCCGACAAATGGCAATGCTTCTCGGTGGCATTCCCGCGGGCGGTTCTCCGGTGGTTGTTCTTGGCGGCGGCCTTTCGGTGGCACGGTGTCCTGGAGGTGCGTGCAACTGCCCTGGCGGGTGCCATTGCACCGGTGGGCACTGCGTTGGGGACCCCTGATAAGGTTGGACCTCCTGCAGAATACAGGTCAAAGAAGGTAACCCCAGTGCTTCCTGCATCTGCTACAGCAGACGTTTTAGAAAAGCACCCAGTGTACTGTGGGTTGTTTTTTACTCTGGGCTAATAAAGATGTTCATTACATTTCCCATCTGCCAAGTCAGACTGAGAAGCAATTCCTACCCCCTGTGCTTCTCGGGAGACCATCCCCAGCTGGATGTTAGATACTAAGGCCGCGGCCTGGGATCTGCACATCGACCTGTGCCACTCTTTCTCTGCAGCGCTCAGAGGCAGATGGAGGGAAGAAACCAAAGCGACGAGAGGAGAAAGGACAGGCCAGGGCTGGGAGGCCGGGACTGCTGCAGACGAAGGAACGGGTGATGGACACAGCCTCCCTCTCGACACGAGGTTCCTGGCCGGGAGCACCGGGCAGCTGGCAAAGGGAGAGGACAGTGTGGGTAACGCCAGGGGAGATGGCACAGACAATGCCACCGGCATTCTGGGTGCGGCAGGTGAGTGGCATGAACCGGACATTGTCACCCGGTTACTCAGCTGCTTTCGATCAGTTCAGCCAGTGACACAGCCCAGTTACATCAACTGGGCATCCTAGAATCATAGAATCATAGAATATCAGGGTTGGAAGGGACCTCTGGAGGTCATCTAGTCCAACCCCCTGCCCAGAGCAGGACCAATCCCCAACTAAATCATCCCAGCCAGGGCTTTGTCAAGCCTGACCTTAAAAACTTCTGAGGAAGGGGATTCCACCACCTCCCTAGGTAACGCATTCCAGTGTTTCACCACCCTCCTAGTGAAAAAGTTTTCCTAATATCCAACCTAAATCTTCCCCACTGCAGCTTGAGACCATTACTCCTTGTCCTGTCATCTGCTATCACTGAAAATAGTCTAGATCCATCCTCCTTGGATCCACCTTTCAGGTAGTTGAAAGCAGCTATCAAATCCCCCCTCATTCTTCTCTTCCGCAGACTAAACAATCCCAGCTCCCTCAGCCTCTCCTCATAACTCATGTGTTCCAGACCCCTAATCATTTTTCTTGCCCTTTGCTGGACTCCCTCCAATTTTTCCACATCCTTCTTGCAGTGTGGGGCCCAAAACTGGACACAGTACTCCAGATGAGGCCTCACCAATGTCGAATAGAGGGGAACGATCACGTCCCTCGATCTGCTGGCAATGCCCCTACTTATACATCCCTAAATGCCATTGGCCTTCTTGGCAACAAGGGTACACTGTTGATTCATATCCAGCTTCTCGTCCACTGTCACCCCTAGGTCCTTTTCCGCAGAACTGCTGCCTAGCCATTCAGTCCCTAGTCTGTAGCGGTGCATGGGGTTCTTCCGTCCTAAGTGCAGGACTCTGCACTTGTCCTTGTTGAACCTCATCAGATTTCTTTTGGCCCAATCCTCCAATTTGTCTAGGTCACTCTGGGCCCTATCCCTACCCTCCAACTTATCTACCACTCCTCCCAGTTTAGTGTCATCCGGAAACTTGCTGAGGGTGCAATCCACACCATCCTCCAGATCATTAATGAAGATATTGAACAACACCGGCCCCAGGACCAACCCTTGGGGCACTCCGCTAGATACCGGCTTGTCAAGGTTCCTCCCCCACTCTGAACTCTAGGGTACAGATGTGGGGACCTGCATGAAAACCTCCTAAGCTTACTTTTACCAGCTTAGGTTAAAACTTCCCCAAGGTACAAATTAATTTTACCCTTTGCCCTTGGAATTTCCACTGCCACCACCAAACTTTAACTGGGTTTACTGGGAAACATAGTTTGGACACGTCTTTCCCCCCAAAATCCTCCCAACCCTTGCACCCCACTTCCTGGGGAAGGTTTGGTAAAAATCCTCACCAATTTGCATAGGTGACCACAGACCCAAACCCTTGGATCTTAGAACAATGAAAAAGCATTCAGTTTTCTTACAAGAAGACTTTTAATAGAAGTAAAGGAATCACCTTTGTAAAATCAGGATGGTAGATACTTTACAGGGTAATTGGATTCAAAACATAGAGAATCCCTCTAGGCAAAACCTTAAGTTACAAAAAAGACACACAGACAGGAATAGTCATTCTATTCAGCACAGTTCTTTTCTCAGCCATTTAAAGAAATCATAATCTAACACATACCTAGCTAGATTACTTACTAAAAGTTCTAAGACTCCATTCCTGTTCTGCCCCCGGCAAAAGCAGCATACAGACAGCCCCAGACCCTTTGTTTTTCTCCCTCCTCCCAGCTTTTGAAAGTATCTTGTCTCCTCATTGGTCATTTTGGTCAGGTGCCAGCGAGGTTACCTTTAGCTTCTTAACCCTTTAGAGGTGAGAGGATTTTTCCTCTGGCCAGGAGGGATTTTAAAGGGGTTTACCCTTCCCTTTATATTTATGACACGCCTGCCAACTAGACATGGAGCCATTCATCACTACCTGTTGAGCCCGACAATCTAGCCAACTTTCTACCCACCTTGTAGTGCATCCATCCAGCCCGTACTTCCCTAACTTGCTGACAAGAATACTGTGGGAGACTGTGTCAAAACCTTTGCTAAAGTCAAGGAATAACAAGTCCACTGCTTTCCCCTCATCCACAGAACCAGTTATCTCATCATAGAAGGCAATTAGATTAGTCAGGCATGACTTCCCCTTGGTGTATCCATGCTGACTGTTCCTGATCACTTTCCTCTCGTCTAAGTGCTTCAGAATTTAATTGAATTGAATGGTGCCCATGGAGCGACGGCCCATTGAACCAGCTGGGATCCAGCCCCATTGACTCTCATAGAGTGGTGGCCCATTGACCCCAAGTGGGGAGATCCGGCCCCATAGATTCCCATGGAGCGAAGGCCCATTGACCCCAGCTTGGATCCCACCCCGTTGACTCCACAGAGTGACGGCCTATTGACCCCAGGTGGGATCCAGCCCCATTAACCCCATGAAGCGATGGCCCATTCAACCCAGCTGGGATCCAGCCCCACTGACTCCTATAGAGTGGCGGTCCATTGACCCCACGGAGTGACAGCCCATTGACCCCAGCTGGGATCTGGCCCCATTGACCTCCATGGAAAATTGGCCTATTGACCCCAGCTCAGGGGATCCAGCCCCATTGACCCCACGTAGCAATGGCCCATTGACCCAAGTTGCAACCCAGCTCCATTGACCCCCATGGAGCAAATACCCATTGACCCCAGGTGGGGTAGTCCGGCCCCATTGACTCCATGGAGTGATGGCACATTGGCCCCAGCTGGGATTTGGCCAGTAACTTTATATAACATCCCTAACTCCATGGTTGCACTTCTCCACTATTACATGTGGCTTCCAGGCGCTTGAGCAAGGTGAATAAAGAACTCAGCAGACTTGGCCCTGATCTAATTTCCATGAGGATGCTTAGGTGTGTGTTGTCTGCACCATACTACACAGGAAAAAAAAGGACAATGAGATCTGTTCGTTCGTTCATCCAGACAGACCAGAACTCCTGGGTTCTCTCCCTGGCTCTGGGAGAGGAGTGGGGTCTGGTGGGTTATGGCAGGTGTCGGGGAGCTGGGAGCCAGGACTCCTGGGTTCTCTCTCTGGCTTTGGGAGGGAAACAGGGTCTGGAGGTTAGAGCAGTGGAGGGGGCTGGGAGCCAGGACTCCTGGGTTCTCTCCCCAGCTCTGGGAGGGGAGTGGGGGCTGATGGGTTAGAGAAGGGGGGGCTGGGAGGCAGGACTCCTGGGTTCTCTTCCCGGCTCTGGGAGGGGAGTGGGGGCTGCTGAGTGAGATCGGGGAGAGAGTCTGGGATACAGGACTCCTGGATTCTATCCAGCTCAGGAAAGCATGGGGGCTTGTTTCTTTCAGAAATCTACCTGAACAGGGGAACTCCCAACACCACCGAGTGTATCTGCTGACGGGGCTGGACAGGCTCCAGCTGTGAGTGCTTCGACCCCATGACGGCCTGCCAGAACGGAGGAACGGCCATTGGACACATCTGCTTCTGTCCCCCGGGCTACAGTGGGGAGCGCTGTGACTGCAGGGACAGCTGCCAGATCTGCCAGAATGGGGGAACGCCCGTGGGAATGGAATGCACCTGCCCCCAGGGTACGGGGGGCCACGATGTGAATATTGTAACCCTGACACATGCAAAAACACGCACACCTGGACTAGCAGCAATAGCACCACCTTCACTAGAGCCTCCGTCCCCACAATCAAAGCACCCACCTCCTCCAAGTACACTCACATCTTGCACTTGAGAGTCCTGGACTCCACTCGCACCAAAATTGACACTAGGTCCTCCAATTCCAAGCACACCAACAGAGGCAACTCCCCCACCTCCACCCACATCGTAACAACCAAAACTTCCTCCAACTGCCACAGTACAACCACCATCCTCTCCACATCTACCCGGACCATCACAGCCACCACCTACCCGACATCCTCCCTAACCAGTTCAGCCACCGCCTCCCGCACCTCCACAGATAAAATTACGGCTCCCTGGACCTCAACCCCCACCAGCACAGTCACCACTTCCTCCACTTCCACTGGTACAACCATCATGCCCTTTACCTCCACCCCCACCAGCAAAACTACTACTTCCTCCAGCCACAGCCCCACCACCATGGCCACCAGCTCCCACACCTCCAACCCCACAAGAACAGCCACAACCTCCCCTACCTCCACCCCCACCACCACAGCCACCACCTCCTACACAACCACAAACACAGTTATCACCTCTTTCACCTCTAACCCCCCCCCCCACCTCCCGCACCTCTACAGGTACAACCATCCCCTACTTGGCTTCCACCCCCACCATTGTAGCAACAACCTCCTCCAGAACCGTCACTACAGCCACATCCTCCCCCACCACCTCCCCCACCTCCATTGGTCCACCCACCACCCCCTTGACGGCCACCTCCACTGGTAAAAATTCCAGCTCCTCCACATCCACTTCTACAATGACCACTCCAAGTACCTCCACCACCACCCCCAGATCCACCACTGCCTCCACCTCCACTGGTAAAGCCACCACCCATTTGACTTCCACCCAAACCAGTACAGATACCACCTTCTCCACCTCCACTAGTACAACCACCACCACCTTGACTTTCACCCTCACCAGCACAGCCACCATTTCCTTCACCTCCACTGGTACAACCACCATCCCCTCCACATCTACCCTGACCAGCACAACCACCATCTCCCCGACATCCTCCCCCACCAGCACAGCCACCACCTCCTCCACCTCCACTGGTACAACCCCCAGTGTCTTGATCTCCACCGGCACCAGTACAGTCACCACTTCCTCCACCTCTATTGGTACAAATACCCCCCCTTCACCTCCACCCCGAGTAGTACACTCACCACCTCCTCCACTGGTACAACTACCAACCCCTTGACCTCCATCCCCACCAGTACAATCACCACCACCTCCACCTCCACCCTCACTAGCACAGCCACCGCCTCCTCCACAACCACCACTACAGTTACCTCTTTCACCTCTACCCCCACCACCAGATCTACCACCTCCCCCACCTCCTCTGGTACCACCCCCACTCCTTTGACCTCCACCCCTACCACTACAGCCAACATCTCCTCCACCTCCACCAGTACAACCCCCATTCCCTTGACCTCCACCCCCATCAGTACAGTCACCACTTCCCCCACCTCCACCACCACAGACAGCATCTCCTCCACCTCCACCCGCACCAGTAAAGTCACCACCTCCTCCACCTCAGTTGGTACAACTACCACCCTCTTGACCTCCACAGCCACCCCCTCCCCCACCTCCCCTGGTACAACCCCCAAGTCCTTGACCTCCACCCCCACCAGCACAGCCACCACCTCCCTGATCTGCATAATGAGCATCCCATCCACATGGCCATTGACTGTCCCTAGCACCACATGTCCTGTGACCTCTACCTGTGTGATCCCTGCCAATTGCCCTGTCCCCACTCAGGACTGGAGCACCACCAGCTGGGCCAGCACTACCCCAGGTGAGTCTCAACTCAGCTTCTGGATGGGGCTATTGCTGACATGGCCTTGTTGTGTATTGTGTATGCAATGTGCACAGGCCATGTCTTGTGTAACTGTTCTGGTGCGACCCAGGGGTAACTCTTCCTAAGTGTAAATATGGAGTAGCTCTTGCCTGGTGAGATTGCAGTTTGTCTCCTGTGTCTTGTGCATGTGCTGCAACTCTTCTCTGATGTGACTACAGAGTGACTCTTCCCTGGTCTGTGTCCAGTGTAGCATCTGACTCTTGTAAATATAGTCACCCTTTACCAGTCTGCAACCAGTTTAACCTCTAGCTTGTTTCGACCCAGAGGAACTCCTCATTGATGAACATTTGGAAGAGGGCTGGTGAAAAATTTCCATGAAAAGCAACATTTCTGGGGCTAAAAGTTCAGTTTTTACAGAAATTTTTTGACCAGCTCTTTAGCCGCCTACAGTTCAAGCCACACAAATTCAACCTGGATATTAGGCACAAATATTTAACAGTGAGGTTAATAAACCATTGAAACAATCTCCCAAGAGCATTGGTGGAGTCACTGTATCTTGATACTGTCCAATTCAGTTTGGATGCTGCTGTAGAAGGGGCATTAGTCCAAGATGAAATTCTCTGGCCTCTTTTACACAAGTGCTGAGGGTTCCACTGAGGCCCACTGGGCTGAATAATTTTGTTTACACCAGGGGTAAAATTGGGAGTGAATTTCTTCAATTTCAGAGCTGCTACAGTGCTGTAATTGAGATCAGTTCCCAACCCTGAGTTTAAGACCCTGTCTACACTAGAGAAATTTCCACTGGTATAAGCGGATTAGTGTAGTGGAATTGGTGCAGATTCCTCATGTAGATGCACTTCACTGACACAAGACCCAAATACCTTACATTGGGGCAAATATCTTTAGTGCAGACAAGCCTAAGAATATCTGAGCTGGGGCTAGGAGACTGGGGCCTAGTAGTTAGAGCAGGGGGGGCTGGAAGCCAGGACTCCTGGGTTCTCTCTCTGGCTCTGGGAGGGGAGTGGGGTCTGGTGGGTTGGAGCAGGGAGGGCTGGGAGCCAGATACCTGGGTTCTACCCTGGCTCTGGGCGGGGGGCGGGGGGCTGGTGGGTTAGAGAGTGGGAAGCTAGGAGCTAAGTTCCCTCTAAGCTGTATGGCCATGCCGCAGCCTGTCAAGAGCCATGAAAGTGCTCAGGGTGCAGCAGGGAGAGATGCCTCTCCCCCAGCCCCAGAGCTGCCACGGCAGGGAGAGGCGCCTCTCCCCTGGTCCCAGCCCAGGCGCTACTGTGGGGAGAGAGGGCTGGGGAGAATCCTCTCTCCCTGCCACAGCCCTGGGACTGCCTGCACCCCAAACCCCTCATCCCCAGCCCCATCCCAGAGCCTGCACCCGCAGCTGGAGCCCCCACACTCCCATTGCCCCAGCTCTGAGCCCCCTCCTGCACCCTAAGCCTCTGATCCCTAGCCCCACCCCAGAGCCTGTACCCCAGCCAGAGCCCTCACCCCCTCGTACCCCAACCCCTTGCCCCAGCCCTGAGTCTCCTCCCACACTCTGAACCCCTCAGCCCCACCCCCACCACATATCACCTCCAAATTGGTGCACATAACAAAATTCATTCTGCACATGCATGGGAAAAATTAGAGGGAATATTGACTGGGAGCCAGGACACCTCAGTTCTGTTCCCAGCTCTGGGAGGGGAGTGGGGTTAGAGTAGCAGGTTAGAGAAGGGGGGCTGGAAGCCACGACTCCTGTGTTTTACGCCTGGCTCTGGAAGGGGAGTGGGGATGAGTGGGGATTGGTAGACTTTCCTGGCTCTCACTAACACTCATGGTGGATGTTTGTCCCTTTCAGTTTCCTGCCAGAATGGCGGCACATACAATGGGATCTAGTGCATCTGCATCCCTGGTTTCTCTGGCCCCGTGTGCTCCTCCCATGATACCAGAAAGGCCTGCCAGAATGACAGCACTCCCATCGGTACCAAATGCATCTGCCCACCTGGACACTACGGCAACCTGTGTGAATCCTATAAAGCCTCCAGGGACTGCCAGAACGGGGGAACTCCGTTGGGAATTGAGTGCCTCTGCCCACCTGCGCACTATGACCTCTGGTGTGAATTGAATGACAGCAGCACTTCCAGGTCCACCACTACCAGGTCCCCTACCACCTCAGCTGGCACCATTCCCCCAAGCACAGTGTCCCCTCCCACCACATCCCAGAATACCACCACACCACATACCACCACAACTACCGCATCCCAGAATACTACCACGCCACATACCACATCTCAAAAAACCACCATGACCATCACGCCACATAGCACCATGACCACCACCCAAATTACCACCACCACCTGAAGTACAACTACACAGGACAGCACCCCCACCTGTGAGAATGGGGGGACCTGGATGAATGGTGGATGCCAATGCACATCCAGTTTCCAGGGACCTAAGTGCGAGTATGCCACAGAAGTCATCGAGGTCAAAGCCGGTAATGAAAACCTGTGTAAATCGATCCTTGTGTCTGGGGCCCAGACTGTCCCCCAGATTCATAGACTCCAAGTGTCACAGCCGGGTCATGGGTGGCCCCAGTCAGGGGCAGGAGCCAAGAATCAGATGGATCAAGATAGCAGAGGGTGAGAGGCAGGAGACAAACAGGAGGTCAGGAACCACAAATCAGAGGACAGGAGTCAAGCTGGGTGGGGAGGTCAGGAAATCAAGCCAGAAGAGAAGGCACAGGATTTGTTAAGCTAAATAGACTGAGCTCCTGGAGTCTCTCATGCTAAGGAAGGTTTTCTGAGCACCCCATGATGCTGCAATGCATGAGATCCTTGGAAACCCAAGCAGGGACATCCCATGAGCCAGGATCCAGGATGGCTGGTCCCATGTAGGAGCATCGTTAGCATCCGAGGGGGTTGTGTGGCTGGGACTGTGAGCCAGAACCCAGTAAGGCAGCATGGCTGGCTCATGGGAATATGAGGTCTTGAATCCTGGAGTCTCATCCCAGCAGACCTGGCCAGGTGGGACAACATGGTTCTGTTCCCGGGCTGCGGGAGGACGGTGAGGAAACACTTTCAGCAGCAGGATGGCGGGTAGTGAAAAGACAAGTGTCCCTCCTTGCTGGCCCCCTCTGGCTCGGTAACGAATGATGTGATGGGTTCTGAAGGGCAGTAGAGTCCTTTCCCTTGGCCCTGGATGCTGGGGGTCCTGGGATGTGCACATCAGGAGAGCTAACAAGGACCCCCGGGGGGAGAAGGCAATTCCCCTCTGCCATTCCCATGGTTTCTGCCGATTTTCACTGTGTTTCTTCCCCCTGCCCAACGCCCCAATGACGAGGTGATTCTAACAGTGGACGTGAAGCTGCAGATCACCAGCCACAAATTCACCCCCGAGCTGAAGGACAACACAACTCAAGAATACAAAAAGTTTACCTTGGACTTCAAACAACAGGTGGGACCCGGAGGAGCGACCGGGAAGGGGGAGTTAGTGAGAGAGAGGCCCCCAATGGGGTGGATGGTCGGGAGGATGTGGGGGAACTTCCCAAGAGAGGTATGAGATCAGGGGATCATCTCCCAGGGGAAGGGCTGGGAGGCCCATTGCTGAAGACGTTAGGAGCTAGGACTGAGCACAATGCTGGGGAATGGGATGATCCCAGCCCACCAGAGGGGAATAGACTTTAATGGGTCTTTCCCAGTGCTGAGCACTGGTTCCTGGGGTGTGTCCAGGTGGGAGCAGGTTGATGCCATGGCTGGGGACCTCAGCAGCCCCCTGGGCTCACAAGGTCCCATCTCAGGGCTTGGAGGGGGTGGAAGTTCAGAGCAGCCCCTGCCAGTGACGTGCGCTCTATTCCCTTCCAGATGAAGTTGGTTTACAGCAACGTCCCAGAGTACAAAGACGTGGTGATCCTGAAACTGACGTGAGTATCCCCCAAAGCTCCACCCACAACCTGAGCTCCGCCCACAAGCCACCACCCATCCCCTGTGAGACTCCTAAAGGAGACTCCCCTCACAGTAGCCGTGCGTAAGTGTGTGTTTTGGTCATGTAGTTGGCTCTTTGGCACCAATGGTTCGCCAGTGTTCAGAGCCTTTCTGGGCCACGTCTCTTAGGAGGAGAATTTTAATAGAAGAAAAAGTAAAAGAATCACCTCTGTAAAATCAGGATGGTAAATACCTTACAGGGTAATTGGATTCAAAACATAGAGAATCCCTCTAGGCAAAACCTTAAGTTACAAAAAGACACAAAGCCAGGAATACCCATTCCATTCAGCACAGCTTATTTTACCAGCCATTTAAACAAAACAGAATCTAACGCATATCTAGCTAGATTACTTACTAAGTTCCAAGACTCCATTCCTGTTCTGTCCCCGGCAAAAGCATCACACAGACAGAGAGAACCTTTGTTTCTCCCCCCCACAGCTTTTGAAAGTATCTTGTCTCCTCATTGGTCATTGTGGTCAGGTGCCAGCGAGGTTATCCTAGCTTCTTAACCCTTTACAGGTGAAAGGGTTTTTCCTCTGGACAGGAGGGATTTTAAAGGTGTTTACCCTTCCCTTTATATTTATGACAGAGGCTTAATTATTACATTTGCTCTTTTTAAATCTAGCAAAACGTTCTAAGTTCCAGATGTATTTTCCTTCTTTTTGTTTTTTAAAAAAAAAGTATCTTTTTTAAGAACAGGATTGGGTTTTTGTGTCCTAAGAGGTTTGTGCATAGGTTGTTTAATTAGTTGGTGGCAACAGCTCATTTCCTTTGTTTTCTTTCTCAGCTCTTCCCCAGAGGCAGGGGGTGAAAGGGCTTGAGGGTACCCACAGGGAGGAATTCCCAAGCGCTCCTTCCTGGGTTCAAAGGGGTTTTTTGCATTTGGGTGGTGGAAGCATCTAGCCCACTCAAAGTGCCAGAGTGGGGAATCAGCCTTGACAACCTGAAAATCAATATCCTAGCTCTTGCCTTTGCAACCGGGGAAACCCCCTACTCAGCCCACATGACTTAGTGGCAGTGTGCCTTGGGCAGTAGCCTCCATTGTTTGTAGCTCTCTCTGCTCCATAATGGGGATTAATTGCTCCTTCCACTGACTCTTAAAGAGGGCAGTTGGAACAGCCTGTTGGCTTTCATGAGGTTTGTGATTGTCACTGGAGCTCAGAGCCCCCTCCCAGCAGATGGTGGCACCTTTCAGCTCAGTATGTTCAGTGTGAACAATATTTGTCCATCCTTGTCCTTCCTCCCAGTCCAGAAACAGTTAACAGTGTTGATGTTCAAACGTGGGTCCCTTTGACTTTCACGCTGATCAGCACCCTCTTCTGGGGATGGGGGTGTCGTTAGGTCCAGTTCTGGCATCCGCATTTTCAAAAGGAAGTTGAAAAATCGGAGAGGATGCAGAGAAGAGCCACAAAAATTATTTTAAGGGCTGACAGTGGGAGACTTGGAGCTTGATCTGGTTATTTTATCAGTAGGACAATCCAGAGGTACTTACCCACCACACCCAGGCATGCCTATGGTGGTTAAATACTTCCACAGGGAGCAGACACCAGGTAGTAAGGGGCTCTCTAATTTAACAGTAAAAGGCAGCACAAGAATCACATTAAAGCTGGATAAATTCAACTTAGAAATAAGTCAAAACTTTTCCAAGTGAGGGTGGTTAACAAATGCAAAAGGGAAGTGGTGGCTTCTCCACCTCTTCCTGTCTTCAGATGGATGCCTCTCTGGAAGGTGCTTTAACCAAACACAAGTTATTAAGCTGGTGTGTTTCTTCAGCCTGCAATACACAGAAGGTTGGACGAGATGAGTCACTGCTCCCTTCCAACCTTAAACCCCACAAAATATATGAATCGAATTCATTGGGCATTGGTGCTTCAGTAGTCTATGCCTGGGAGACAATCAAATCCCATGTGCTCTGTGGGGGGCACCTGAGCGGACACCCCAGGAAGGAGGGACACACCAACCCATGCTGGGTTTGTTCCTTCAGGCAGGGCAGCATCGTGGTGGATCACATTGCCATCCTGGCTTTACCTGTCACCGAGAAACTCAACAAAACCTTTGAGAATGTGGCTGGGCAGCTGAAGACACAGATAGAGATGGCATCTGAGAAACAGAACTGCAACGGCAGCTCCTGTGAGTCTCTGTGCGGTGAGGGCAGATGAGGGCTGGATGGAGAGGGGACAGATCCATGGTCTTGGGAGGAAGATTCTCCATCACTCCACCCCCAATCTCTGCCAGGGCAGCTGCATACCACTTTAGTACACAGATAGATAGACAGATAAATAGATAGATAGAGTGGGTGTATGGGGATAGATAATTAGATAGATAGATTAGATAGTGTGTGGAGAGAAAGAGGGGAGTTTTTATGGGGTGGATGGATGGGGTGGAAGGGATGAATGGAGGGGGCTGTGACAGGTTCCCCCCGGGGTGCGACATGGAACCCATGCACCCCCTCCCTTCCTCCATCTATCTACCTATCTATCCCCACCCACCTATCTCTCTATCTCTATCTCTCTATCTATCTATCCCCATACACCCTCTCTCTCTCTCCATCCTATCTATCTATCTGTCTATCTATCCATCCAGCCATCCATTCCCATACTCCCTTGTGACAGTTTCCCCCTGGGGTACCACCTGGAACTGGGATACCACTGAGCCTTCCTGACCCACCAGCCTGTGCTCCCTTTTACACCATACTGCTGTGACAAGCTGAAAAGCCCTCTCTCTAGCCTGCACTTTCACCAGCATAAATACAGGTAGGGACACACCCAGCTGCAGTTATATGCAGGCAGGCTCTCTGATCAGCCCCTCAGGCACGCACCCCCTTGGGAGTATAAACCCAAAATTATATTATCTTGCGCTGCACAGGGAACAGTACAGTGTAAGCTCATAAAATTTGCCCCCTCCCTCAATGTGGAGAGGAATATGCAACAGCTTCCTCCCCCTGAGTTATGATTCCCACACACCGGTTTAGATAAAGCAAAACAAATCTATCAACTACAAAAGATAGATTTTAAGTGATTATAAGTGGTGTCAAACAGATCAAAGCAGATTACCTCAGGAATCAATCCTGAAGCACTTACATGAGAGGAAAGTGATCAGGAACAGTCAGCATGGATTCACCAAGGGTAGGTCATGCCTGACTAATCTAATCGCCTTCTATGATGAGATTACTGATTCTGTGGATGAAGGGAAAGCAGTGGATGTATTGTTTCTTGACTTTAGCAAAGCTTTTGACACGGTCTCCCACAGTATTCTTGTCAGCAAGTTAAAGAAGTATGGGCTGGATGAATGCACTATAAGGTGGGTAAAAAAGTTGGCTAGATTGTCGGTCTCAACGGGTAGTGATCAATGGCTCCATGTCTAGTTGGCAGCCAGTGTCAAGTGGAGTGCCCCAGGGGTCGGTCCTGGGGCCGGTTTTGTTCAATATCTTCATAAATGATCTGGAGGATGGTGTGGATTGCACTCTCAGCAAATTTGCAGATGATACTAAACTGGGAGGAGTGGTAGATACGCTGGAGGGCAGGGATAGGATACAGAGGGACCTACACAAATTGGAGGATTGGGCCAAAAGAAACCTGATGCGGTTCAACAAGGATAAGTGCAGGGTTCTGCACTTAGGATGGAAGAACCCAATGCACAGCTACAGACTAGGGACCGAATGGCTAGGCAGCAGTTCTGCGGAAAAGGACCTAGGGGTTACAGTGGACGAGAAGCTGGATATGAGTCAGCAGTGTGCCTTGTTGCCAAGAAGGCCAATGGCATTTTGGGATGTATAAGTAGGGGCATAGCGAGCAGATCGAGGGACGTGATCGTTCCCCTCTATTCGACATTGGTGAGGCCTCATCTGGAGTACTGTGTCCAGTTTTGGGCCCCACACTACAAGAAGGACGTGGATAAATTGGAGAGTCCAGTGAAGGGCAACAAAAATGATTAGGGGTCTGGAACACCTGACTTATGAGGAGAGGCTGAGGGAGCTGGGATTGTTTAGTCTGCGGAAGAGAAGACTGAGGGGGGATTTGATAGCTGCTTTCAACTACCTGAGAGGTGGTTCCAGAGAGGATGGTTCTAGACTATTCTCAGTGGTAGCAGATGACAGGACAAGGAGTAATGGTCTCAAGTTGCAGTGGGGGAGGTTTAGGTTGGATATTAGGAAAAACTTTTTCACTAAGAGGGTGGTGAAACACTGGAATGCGTTACCTAGGGAGGTGGTAGAATCTCCTTCCTTAGAAGTTTTTAAGGTCAGGCTTGACAAAGCCCTGGCTGGGATGATTTAATTGGGGATTGGTCCTGCTTTGAGCAGGGGGTTGGACTAGATGACCTCCTGAGGTCCCTTCCAACCCTGATATTCTATGATTCTATGATACCTAGCAAATAAACAAAAAATGCAAACTAAGCTTAATATACTAAAGAGAGGGGATACGAATAACAGAATCTCACCCTAAGTGATGATACAAACAGGCTGCAGATTCTTAAGGGACAAGCTGCACTTGCTTACAGCTTGGAATCCCCAGGTGTTCCATTCGCAGGCTAAAAATCCCTTTAGCCTGGGTCCAGCACTTCCCCCAGTTCAGTCTTTGTGCTTCACGTGTTTCTAAGAGCCTTCTTGGGTGGGGGAGTCAGTGAAGAATCAAGATGATGTCACTCCCCTTCCTTATATAGCTTTTGCATATGGCAGGAACCCTTTGTTTCAAAGCGTGCTTCCCACACCAGCCAGTGGAAAAATACTGACCTCCCAAGATGGAGTCCAGCACCAGGTGACCTAGTCACATGTCTCTGTAGAGACACAGCAGCCATCACCCACTGACTGTTCGGAGCGTTCACAGGAAGGCTCACCAGATGGGAGATAAGAAAAGGAGTACTTGTGGCACCTTAGAGACTAACCAATTTATTTGAGCATGAGCTTTCATGAGCTACAGCATGTGATGAAGTGAGCTGTAGCTCACGAAAGCTCATGCTCAAATAAATTGGTTAGTCTCTAAGGTGCCACAAGTACTCCTTTTCTTTTTGCGAATACAGACTAACACGGCTGTTACTCTGAAACCAGATGGGAGATAAGCTTCTCCTAAGGCCTATTGTTTCTTCCCAATGGCTCATTAACCTGAATGGGTGCTTCCCAGCCAGGCATCTAGACTGAGAGCATTTTGTCTAGTGGGCATTGCCCAGGAATAGTTACATGTGAAATAGATACAGAGTCAATATTCATAACTTCGGATACAAAAATGTTATGTGCATCCAAATAGGATAATCATATTCAGCAAACCATAACCTTTCCAATGACACCTCACATGCCTTAGCTTGCATAAAATACATCATAATTATGCCATAATAATATCAAACTAATATGATGGTGAAGAATATGGGGTCCAGTGTCACAGAGGCTGTGGGGATCGGGGAAATGGATGGAGAGAGAAGTGGTGACCTCTGTGATTTCTGTGACAGGCCCGAGGTTGCAAAGACCAGCTTTCTCCCTTCCCCTGCACCTCGAGCCCCATGTCCTGAGGGCGGCCTTTCACAGGCCTAGACAGGGGCCAGGTCATTGGCCAGGCCTTTTCCAGCCCCCAAATCAATGGCAAGGCCCGAGCAGCTTGGGGAGCTTCGGGCGCCGCAAGGGGAGTGGTGTGCAGCTCAGAGGCGACTGTCCCCATCTCTCACTCCTGCTCCCGGCCACCCCCGGATCGGCTCACTAACAACTGCCTGTCCCATGTCTTCCAGGCGAGATGTGTTTCAACGCCTCCTCTGCTGACGTCTCTAAGGAGACAATGCCAACGTTCAATGGCACTGGTGAGTGACCCATGGCCGCCCGGTGGGGGAGCGGCGCTGGGGTGGGACAGAGGGGGTGTCAGTGCTTTCTCTGCAGCCAGCGACCCATGACCCCTCTCTCTCCTTTGCAGAGTACTGCCAGAAAGCAGCCCCCGAAGGCTGCGGGGAGTTCTACTTCCCTAACCTCACCAAGTCTGGCCTCTCCTGCATCTCCAACTGCACCAAGAGCACGCCTGGCTTCATTAACTGCAACTACGGGCAGTGCCAGCTGATGCGAGCCGGCCCCCAGTGCATGTGAGTGCACAGGCACACACACATGCATGCACACACATGTGCAAATGGATGCACACATGCAGCCACATGTGTGCACATGTATGCGCACACACATGCGTGTGTGCTCACACATGTGTCGAGTTCACGTAATTGTTTTGACCAACCCCCAAGAAACCCCAAATGCTTTGGACATGCCAGGATGAACCATTTCATTCTGACCCAACTCCAAGGTGTTTTGGGTTCCATTCTGGGCACTTTACCACAAGCAAAGGAGGACTGGACTTGCAAAGTAGCCAGAGGAAGTGCCTTTCTGCTAACTTCTAGACCTAGGGTGAGGGGGGAATGCCCTGGGATCTGGCAGGTCAATCCCCTCCTCTGCTAGCTATAGACTCCTCCTCCTCTGGCTGCCTTGTGATACTCATCCTTCTTCGCCTGTTACAAACACCTGACCGAGAAATGGAAACCGTCAGGTCAGGTCAAAGAGGTTTTGTATCCACTCAGCTTGGAAGTTTTTCCAGCTTTTCCATCTGACTCCCACAACTTTGGGACCAGCTCAGCTTTGGCTTGACCTGAAACAATTATTTCTCTGTTTTGTGTTTGCTCGAGTGGCTCTCAAAAGGGAAAACCCATGATTGGCAGCTCTAACACAGACTTGGGATAGTTAAGTCCCAGGGAGACTGGGAAGAGCTACAAAAGGATCTCACAGAACTGGGCGACTGGTCAACAGAATGGCGGATGAAATTCAGTGTTGATAAATGCAAAGTAATGCACATTGGAAAAGATAATCCCAACTATACGTATAAAATGGTGGGGTCTAAATTAGCCGTTACCACCTAAGAAAGGTTTCAGAGTAGAAAAAGAGATCTTGGCATCATTGTGGAGAGTTCTCTGAAAACATCCACTCAATGTGCAACGGCAACCAAAAAAGCGAACAGAATGTTGGGAATCATTAGGAAAGGGAGAGATAATAAGACTGTTCAGCTTGGAAAAGAGACGGCTAAGGGGGGATATGATAGACGTCTATAAAATCATGTGGAGAAAGTAAATAAAGAGGTGTTATTTACTCCTCATAACACAAGAATGAGGGGGCACCAAATGAAATTAATAGGAAGCAGGTTTAAAACAAACAGAAGGAAGTATTTTTTCACACAACGCACAGTCAACCTGTGGAACTCCTTGCCAGAGGATGTGGTGAAGGCCGAAACTATAACAGGGTTAAAAAAGAACTAGATACATTCCTGGAGGATAGGTCCATCAATGGCTATTAGCCAGGATGGGCAGGGATGGTGTCCCTAGCCCCTTTTTGCCAGAAGCTGGGGATGGGTGACAGGGGATGGATCACTGGATGATTCCCTGTTCTGTTCGTTCCCTCTGGGGCACCTGGCACTGGCCACTGTCAGTAGGCAGGATACTGGGCTAAATGGAACATTGGTCTGGCCCAGGATGGCCGTTCTTACATTCTTATGACTCGGATCCATGCAGAAGGACCCGGGACAGCAGGACCACTCCACTCACTGGAGACGGAAAGTCCAAACTGGACGGGGGATCCCAGGGAAGTGGCTCTGGGGACAGGATGGGGCAGGGCGGAGAAGGGGCTAGGGTGGGGCTGTTTTCATCCCCTGTGTCTCCCCACAGCTGCTCCGAGACGGGCTTGTACTGGTACCCCACAGAGTGCTGCGCCACCCGCATCAGCAGATTGGGCGTCGGTCTGGGCGTGGCCATCACAGTGCTGGTGATCTTGAGTGCCATCCTAGGTGTCTTTCTGTTCAGAGCCAAGAGGATGAAAACCCAGTTCAGGTAACTGGGCCGGGAACGCATGGGTGGGCCCAGCCTTCAACTGAGATGGTGTGAGCCTGCGGTTAGAGCATGGGAATGGGTGCCAGGACTCCTGGGTTCCCTCCCCAGCTCTGGGAGGGGAGTGGGGGCTGGTGGGTTAGAGCAGGGGAACTGGGAAAAAGGACTCCTGAGTTCTATTCTAGCTCTGGAAGGGGAGGGGAGGGGAGGGGGATCTAGAGGGTTAATTCAGGGGGGCTAGGAGCCAGGATGCCTGGGTTCTATGCCCAGCTTTACTCCCCATGTCTGTACCTCCATTTACCTCTATTGAAAGTGGGCATAAATGTTCTTTCCTGGGGCAGAGGGAAGGTTGTGAGGCTCCACTGAGGAAGGTTTGCTGCGAGGTATCCATGGTGGGGTTGGGGTTGGTCCGAGAATGACCCTCGCCTCTTTGACTCAATGGGTGGGTGCAGAAGGAGGGAGTGGAGGGGCAGAGGCCTGGTCAGATGCCCTCAGGGGCCTGGTGGGGAGGTAGAAGCCTCCACCACCTGCTCCCTCTGCAGCCTGCACTCGGAGAAGGCCAACACCGAGCAGTGGTTCGAGGACGACGACCTTGAGTGGAATGCAGCTGGAAGGTTCTGCTACAGGAACGAAGGAGCCGACTCCTGGAAAGGTAATGCTGGCCCTGGGCAGGGCAAAACCGGCTGGTGGAAACCCCTGGGCCAAGGACAGCAGCCCACGGAGACTGGGTCTGCACCATCAGCTAGGGAGGACGGTGCCGAGACCGGCTGGGCCTAGGGAGCAATTCTCCCCAGGGCACCTTTGAGGGAGGTGGTCCCGGGCACCGTGGCAGCCAGTCCCAGAACCTCAGCGCTCAAAAGCCACGCGCCCGCTGGCTGAATCCTCCGCCTTCCTAATCTGGCTCTTCTGCCTGGCCTGCAGGATTGCATGGGACCAGCTCCTTCAAGATTAACATGGAATCCATGGACACCTCTCTCCCGGTAGGTTTGGCCATATTGGTCCCCTCCTCCTGTTGCCTGCAATGGCCCATTGAGAGCACGCCCTGCTCCGAATGGGAGATGGAGCCATCTGGGGTGACGTCACTCCAGCACCAAACCTTCTTGCTCGGGCAGCCTGTAGAGCAGAGGTCCCCAAACTGTGGGGCCAGCCCCCCTATGGGGGTGCAAAGAAACATTTGGGGAAGCGTGGCATGGCCCGCCTAACCTACCTTGCTCTGCTCCAGCCTTGTCTGCAAACCCACCCCCAGCTGCAGCCCCAGCCTCAGCCACCTTAACCCTGTGCACATCCCCCCACCCTCCCCCAGGAGCCATGGTTTGGCTCCACGGGCAGGGGCGCAACCCAGAAAAGTTTGGGGACCACTACTCCAGATAGACGAAATAGGGCCCTCTCTCCTGGGAAGCCAGGACTCTGTGGAAGATTTGTGGGGGAGGCAGATAATCAGCCGAACATGCACTCCTGATGTGCTCCTGGGATGCACAAACAGGGGAGGAGGAGGAGCAGAGAGATGATTTTTGCACTGTTGCTGGCCCAGGTGAGATTGTGGTTGGGACCAAAAACAAAGACGTCTTTTTGCGGGGAAAGGGGGATTTCAATATGGATGGGAAAGGAAAATTCCTGCTTGACCATTTTCACTGAAGAAAAGTAAAAAGGTCCCCCAGTACCCCCCGCCAAACCTGCCCCCCCTCACTGTGGCTGGGGCTGAAAACTTTCCCACCAACATAGTCACTTAAGAAAAGAGCTATCCCCCAATTCCCCCGCCCCCATCTCTTGCCATTCCAGGTGCACATCCAGAGGCCGGAGACTCTCGTTACCCAGCTGTGAGCTTCCTCCTTCCTCAGCGACCACCCTCCACATCCAGCCAGCCCCCTCTCCCGGCTCCCCTGGCTGGGACACCAGGGCCCTGCTGCTGGGGTGTCGGTGGTGCTGCCTGATGCCCCACACAGCCCCCTGGAACAGTTACTGAGATGGGGTCCTGGAGGAGCTGATTCTCCTCTTGCCCCTGTGTAAATCAGGAGTAACTTCGCTGGGGTCTCTGGTGCCAGTTTCCCTCTCTCTCAACATGGTGTAAATCAGGAGTAAGTCCACTGGGGCCATTTCCCCTCTTGCTTGCCCAGTGTACATCAGGAATAACTCCACTGGGGTTTATCAGGCTGGTTCCCCTCTGCGCTCTTCCCGATGTATCAAAGGGAACGTGAGCTCAGCATCAGGCCCCTTGAGGGGGGCATTCACACTGCCCAGCCATCTGCTCCCAGTGGGATGCGACCTTTAGCAGTTCCAGAGGCTAGTTCTGCAGTGCCACCCCAGACAATCTCCACAGGCATGATGCAGATTTTCCCCTCTGCCCCCAGTACAAGGGCCAGCCTTAGGGAAAATGGTGTCCTGGGTGAACGTGGATTTTGGTGCTCCTGGTCCCTGCTGCCTCCCAACCCATCCCCCTGCTCCCACTGCCTCCCCAGGCTCACCACACATCTCCTCTGTTCTGCGTGGCCTCCCCACCCATCCCGCAATGCCCGCTGCCTCCCCAAGCTCCATACCCATCCTGCCTGGCTCCCACTGTCTCCCTGGCCTCCCCACCCATCCCTCCAACCCCCACTGCCTCTCCAGAATCCTCACACATCTCCCCTGCCCCCGTTGCCTCCCCACCCATCCTGCCTGGTCCCAACTGCCTCTCCGGGCTCCCCAAACATCTCCCCTGATTCCCGCTGCCTCTATGGGTTCCCCACCCATCCCCCCAGCCCCTGTTGCAACCCTGAGCTCCCCACCCATCTACCCTGGTCTCCGCTGCCTCCCTGGGCTTCCCACCCATCCCTCTGACCCTCGCTGCCTCCCTCTGCCATTTTCCTGAGCTCCCATACGCAGCCTGACGTCCCAGGTATGCCCCACTCCTTACCTCTTCACCACGGTGCCCCAGTACTTAATTTGTAAAGCCCGGCACCTCTGGGCTCCTGGCCAACAGCCGCCACTCTCCAGCCACCCCGCTCTGAAGGCAGCACCTACCATACCACCCGTCCATCTGTGCTGCTGCTGGCTGCGACGCTGCCTTCCCTGTTGGGCACCCAGCCAGCAGCCGCAGCTCTCTGGCCACCCAGCGGGTGCTGAATTTGTGCCGGGGCTAAGCCTTTCGTTACAAATTAAACTCTGTGGCACTCCCTGACCAAAACACCCTTGGCCATCGCCTACATCACCCACCCCTAAGGCCAACCCTGCCCAGCACATGCACTTTAACCCACATCAGGCGCCTGCCCCAGCCCGGCTAAGGTGGCCTGTCCCTTCAGTAGCCCACAGGGATGGGTCTGGGGTGAGGGGGAGGGCGTGTCCCTTGTCCTGCTCTTGAGCTCGGTCTCTCTTTGCATGGGAAGACTTGATTCTGCAATAAAATGATGATGATGCATTAGTGTTGTTGTTATTTCAGCAACATACCCTCCCCCCCCCCCCGCATCCATGATGGTAGCACAGTACACACACACCCTGTCGTGGCCCAGGGTCCAGCTGCGGTAGGTGCTGTATGTTATTTATTACATGCATTACGGTAGTTCAGTACACACACACACACACACCCTGTCGTGGCCCAGGGTCCCACTGCAGTAGACGCTGTATGTTATTTATTACGTGCATTATGGTAGAGCCTCAGCACCCCCGAGGTTGTGGCCGAGGTGGGGCTAGGAGCTGTACAGACACAGAACAAAAAGCCACTGCCCGGTGCCTGCCCCACGGCGCCAGCGAGCTCAGTCTCAGCTGAGCAGCCCCCGAGGATGCGAGAGACTGATCTGACTAACATGAAGGGGAAGGGAGTCCAGGAGAGCTGGCTGTATTTCAAGGAATCCCTGTTGAGGTTACAGGGACAAACCATCCCGATGAATCGAAAGAATAGTAAATATGGCAGGCGACCAGCTTGGCTAAACAGTGAAATCCTAGCGGATCTTAAACATAAAAAAGAAGCTTACAAGAAGTGGAAGGTTGGACATATGACCAGGGAAGAGTATAAAAATATTGCTTGGGCATGTAGGAAAGATATCAGGAGGGCCAAATCGCACCTGGAGCTGCAGCTAGCGAGAGATGTCAAAAGTAACAAGAAGGGTTTCTTCAGGTATGTGGGCAACAGGAAGAAAGCCAAGGAAAGTGTGGGCCCCTTACTGAATGAGGGAGGCAACCTAGTGACAGAGGATGTGGAAAAAGCTAATGTACTCAATGCTTTTTTTGCCTCTGTTTTCACTAACAAGGTCAGCTCCCAGACTGCTGCGCTGGGCATCACAAACTGGGGAAGAGATGGCCAGCCCTCTGTGGAGATAGAGGTGGTTAGGGACTATTTAGAAAAGCTGGACGTGCACAAGTCCATGGGGCCGGACGAGTTGCATCGGAGAGTGCTGAAGGAATTGGCGGCTGTGATTGCAGAGCCCTTGGCCATTATCTTTGAAAACTCATGGCGAACAGGGGAAGTCCCGGATGACTGGAAAAAGGCTAATGTAGTGCCCATCTTTAAAAAAGGGAAGAAGGAGGATCCTGGGAACTACAGGCCAGTCAGCCTCACCTCAGTCCCTGGAAAAATCATGGAGCAGGTCCTCAAGGAATCAATCCTGAAGCACTTAGAGGAGAGGAAAGTGATCAGGAACAGTCAGCATGGATTCACCAAGGGAAGGTCATGCCTGACTAATCTAATCGCCTTTTATGATGAGATTACTGGTTCTGTGGATGAAGGGAAAGCAGTGGATGTATTGTTTCTTGACTTTAGCAAAGCTTTTGACACGGTCTCCCACAGTATTCTTGTCAGCAAGTTAAGGAAGTATGGGCTGGATGAATGCACTATAAGGTGGGTAGAAAGCTGGCTAGATTGTCGGGCTCAATGGGTAGTGATCAATGGCTCCATGTCTAGTTGGCAGCCGGTGTCAAGTGGAGTGCCCCAGGGTTCGGTCCTGGGGCCGGTTTTGTTCAATATCTTCATAAATGATCTGGAGGATGGTGTGGATTGCACTCTCAGCAAATTTGCGGATGATACTAAACTGGGAGGAGTGGTAGATACGCTGGAGGGGAGGGATAGGATACAGAAGGACCTAGACAAATTGGAGGATTGGGCCAAAAGAAATCTGATGAGGTTCAATAAGGATAAGTGCAGGGTCCTGCACTTAGGATGGAAGAATCCAATGCACCGCTACAGACTAGGGACCGAATGGCTAGGCAGCAGTTCTGCGGAAAAGGACCTAGGGGTGACAGTGGACGAGAAGCTGGATATGAGTCAGCAGTGTGCCCTTGTTGCCAAGAAGGCCAATGGCATTTTGGGATGTATAAGTAGGGGCATAGTGAGCAGATCGAGGGACGTGATCGTTCCCCTCTATTCGACACTGGTGAGGCCTCATCTGGAGTACTGTGTCCAGTTTTGGGCCCCACACTACAAGAAGGATGTGGATAAATTGGAGAGAGTCCAGCGAAGGGCAACAAAAATGATTAGGGGTCTAGAGCACATGACTTATGAGGAGAGGCTGAGGGAGCTGGGATTGTTTAGTCTGCAGAAGAGAAGAATGAGGGGGGATTTGATAGCTGCTTTCAGCTACCTGAAAGGGGGTTCCAAAGAGGATGGCTCTAGACTGTTCTCAATGGTAGCAGATGACAGAACGAGGAGTAATGGTCTCAAGTTGCAATGGGGGAGGTTTAGATTGGATATTAGGAAAAACTTTTTCACTAAGAGGGTGGTGAAACACTGGAATGCGTTACCTAGGGAGGTGGTGGAATCTCCTTCCTTAGAGGTTTTTAAGGTCAGGCTTGACAAAGCCCTGGCTGGGATGATTTAACTGGGAATTGGTCCTGCTTCGAGCAGGGGGTTGGATTAGATGACCTTCTGGGGTCCCTTCCAACCCTGATATTCTATGATTCTATGATTCTATGATACAGAGCAGGGGTCTCCACACAACAGCGGCCTCCCTGCTGGTGAGTTCCTGGTGGGTGCTAGGACACGGGAGCATTTTAGGGAGGGTCTGACATGGTCTCTGTGTCCCCCCCACCCCATATGCCCACAGGCCAGGAATCAGACTTGCTGGCAGTGAAGGGCTTGGTCCTGTCGTCCTCCAACACCTCTTCCTGCCTGTGCACTGAGTCTGCCCCTCTTCCCTGTGTATTCAGTGTTAGAGGGGGTCTGTCATAAATATAAAGGGAAGGGTAAACCCTTTTAAAATCCCTCCTGGCCAGAGGAAAAATCCTCTCACCTCTAAAGGGTTAAGAAGCTAAAGGTAACCTCGCTGGCACCTGACCAAAATGACCAATGAGGAGACAAGAGACTTTCAAAAGCTGGGAGGAGGGAGAGAAACAAAGGGTCTCTGTCTGTCTGTCAGCTGCTTTTGCCGGGGACAGAACAGAAATGGAGTCTTAGAACTTTTAGTAAGTAATCTAGCTAGGTATGTGTTAGAATATGATTTCTTTAAATGGCTGAGAAAAGAACTCTGCTGAATAGAATGACTATTCCTGTCTGTGTGTCTTTTTTGTAACTTAAGGTTTTGCCTAGATGGATTCTCTATGTTTTGAATCTAATTACCCTGTAAGGTATCTACCATCCTGATTTTACAGAGGTGATTCCTTTGCTTCTATTAAAAGTCTTCTTGTAAGAAAACTGAATGCTTTTTCATTGTTCTAAGATCCAAGGGTTTGGGTCTGTGGTCACCTATGCAAATTGGTGAGGATTTTTACCAAACCTTCCCCAGGAAGTGGGGTGCAAGGGTTGGGAGGATTTTGGGGGGAAAGACGTGTCCAAACTATGTTTCCCAGTAAACCCAGTTAAAGTTTGGTGGTGGAAGTGGAAATTCCAAGGGCAAAGGGTAAAATTAATTTGTACCTTGGGGAAGTTTTAACCTAAGCTGGTAAAAGTAAGCTTAGGAGGTTTTCAGCAGGTCCCCACATCTGTACCCTAGAGTTCAGAGTGGGGAACGAACCTTGACAGGGTCAAAGGCCAGCTGGCTAAACACTTCTTCGTTCCTTTTGGGAGTTTCAAAAGGAAACATGGCAGCTTTGGAGCAGTTCAGGCTTACTGGATCTCTGTAATCTACTTGGATGTAATTATCGTCTAATCTAATTAGATGCGTTGCATCCGAGAGTGCTAAAGGAGTTGATGGATCCAGGGGTTGTGATCACAGAGCCATTGGCCATTATCTTTGAAAACTCATGGGGATCGGGGGAAGTCCCGGACGACGGGAAAAAGGCTAATGTAGTGCCCATCTTTTAAAAAGGGAAGGAGGAGGATCCTGGGAACTACAGGCCAGTCAGCCTCACCTCAGTCCCCGGAAAAATCATGGAGCAGGTCCTCAAGGAATCAATTCTGAAGCACTTAGAGGAGAGGAAAGTGATCAGGAACAGTCAGCATGGATTCACCAAGGGCAAGTAATGCGTGACTAATCTAATTGCCTTTTATGAGGAGATAACTGGCTCTGTGGATGAGGGGAAAGCGGTGGACGTGTTGTTCCTTGACTTTAGCAAAGCTTTTGACACCGTCTCCCACAGTATTCTTGCCAGCAAGTTAAAGAAGTATGGGCTGGATGAGTGGACTATAAGGTGCATAGAAAGTTGGTTAGATTGTCAGTCTCAACGGGTCGTGATGAATGGCTCCATGTCTAGTTGGCAGCCGGTATCAACTGGAGTGCCCCAAGGGTTGGTTCTCGGGCCGGTTTTCTTCAATATCTTCATTAATGATCTGGAGGATGGTGTGGATTGCACCCTCAGCAAGTTTGCAGAGAACACTAAACTGGGAGGAGAGGTAGATACACTGGAGGGTAGGGATAGGATAAAGAGGGACCTAGACAAATTAGAGGATTGGGCCAAAAGAAATCTCATGAAGTTCCACAAGGACAAGTGCGGAATCCTGCACTTAGGACAGAAGAACCCCAAGCACCGCTACAGACTAGGGACCGAATGGCTCGGTTGCAGTTGTGCAGAAAAGGACCTAGGGGTTACAGTGGACAAGAAGCTGGATATGAGTCAACAGTGTGCCCTTGTTGCCAAGAAGGCCAATGGCCTTTTGGGATGTATAAGTAGGGACATTGCCAGCAGATCGAGGGACGTGATCGTTCCCCTCTATTCGACATTGGTGAGGCCTCATCTGGAGTACTGTGTCCAGTTTTGGGCCCCACACTACAAGAAGGATGTGGAAAAATTGGAAAGGGTCCAGCGGAGGGCAACGAAAATGATTAGGCGGCTGGTACACCTGACTTATGAGGAGAGGCTGAGGGAACTGGGGATTGTTTAGTCTGCGGAAGAGAAGCGTGAGGGGGGATTTGATAGCTGCTTTCAACTGCCTGAAGGGGGGTCCAAAGAGGATGGAGCTCGGCTGGTCTCATTGGTAGCTGATGACAGAACAAGGAGTAATGGTCTCAAGTTGCAGTGCGGGAGGTTTAGGTTGGATATTAGGAAACACTACTTCAGGAGGAGGGTGGTGAAGCACTGGAATGCGTTACCTAGGGAGGTGGTGGAATCTCCTTCCTTAGAGGTGTTTAAGGTCAGGCTTGACAAAGTCCTAGCTGGGATGATTTAGTTGGGGTTGGTCCTGCTTTGAGCAGGGGGTTGGACTAGATAACTCCTGAGGTTGATCTATCTCTCTATCTAATCACCCCCACCCCTGCAGCCAGGTCCTTCCTTGTTCCTGGGGCTTGCCCACTGAATACCCGGTACACTACTCACTTTGCCCTTTGCTATGGCATTCTGGTTGTTTTTCCTGTCCTATCTCTGAAACATCCTTGAGGGAGCTCACAGACTGTGAGCTAAGGGACAAAGGTTCGTTCTGGGCCGCTGATATTTCCCGAGTCTTGTTCTCTCTGTTCAGTTCCTGTGTGGCTGTGAGCAGGTGAGGGCCGGCTTCGCTACGCACCAGAACTTGGCCCTGCCCATGCCGTCCCTCGGAACCGTGCCTAGGAACCTCTGAACCGACAGCTGGCCGCAGCTGCGTTTGCTTCTCCGGACCACAGCAAAGTGTTCTGCAGGGAAGGATGAGGAAATTTACTGTCCTTCTCCTCCTCTTCCACTTTGCCTGCTCAGGCATCACAGCAGGTGAGTGGGGCTCAGTCCCGGTGGGGGGGGGGTTCAGTGAGCGGCTGGCCTCTGCTGGGCCGCCTGAAGTTCGTTTGGCTTCTAATTTGAGGATGGGGAGGGGGGGTCCCACTGAATCCTCCAGAGGCTCCCTCTTGGGGTGGGGATGCTGCTGGGGGGTCTTCCCAATGCTTCATGGCCCCCTCGGTGTCTCCCCATGCAAGTGCCTTTCCTGGATCTGGGTGTGCCCCGCTGTTCCCCAGCGGCCAGTCCCAGATCTCAGCCCATGACAAGCTCTCCCCATCCTCTGCTGGCACAAAGGCAGTTCCCACTGCGGGTCTGCACAAAGTGCCCTGGTCTCCCCACCCCACCGCCCATCATGATCCAGTTGCTAGTTCCCCCCTCCCACCCCATCCACCAGTGGTTTCCTAGATTCGTACCTTCTGAGCCAGATAGGACCAATGCTATCATGTGGTCTGACCCCCTGAAGTGCCCAGGCTGGGGACCTGCCCCCACCCCGACAAGTCATTCCTGGAGCAGAACCAGGAGAGAAACAGCCAACCCTGATTTAACAAGTGTCACTGGTGGAGAACACACCACGACCCTGGGAAATTGTTCCAAGGGTTAATGACTCTCACCATTAAAAATTGACACCTCTTTCCAGTCTGGATTTGTCTGGCTTCAACTCCCAGCCCTCGGTTGGGGTTAGACCTGCCTCTGCTAGATTGGAGAGCCCGTTGTAAAATATTTGTTCCCCACATAGGTACTGACAGGCTGTGATCAAGTTACCCCTTCACCTTCTCTTTGTTAAGCTAAAAAGATCGAGCTCCCTGAGTCTAGCATGGACTGCACCCTCAGGAACTTTGCAGAGAACAGTAAACTGGGAGGAGAGGTAGATACACTGGAGGGTAGGGATAGGAATCAGAGGGACCTAGACAAATTAGAGGATTGGGCCAAAAGGAATCTGATGAGGTTCAACAAGGACAAGTGCAGAGTCCTGCCCTTAGGACAGGAGAATCCCATGCACGGTTACAGTCTAGGGACCGAATGGCTCGGTTGCAGTTGTGCAGAAAAGGACCTAGGGGTTACAGTGGACAAGAAGCTGGGTATGAGTCAACAGTGTGCCCTTGTTGCCAAGAAGGCCAATGGCCTTTTGGGATGTATAAGTAGGGGCATTGCCAGCAGATTGAGGGACGTGATCGTTCCCCTCTATTCGACGTTGGTGAGGCCTCATCTGGAGTACTGTGTCCAGTTTTGGGCCCCACACTACAAGAAGGATGTGGAAAAATTGGAAAGAGTCCAGTGGAGGGCAACAAAAATGATTAGGCGGCTGGTACACCTGACTTATGAGGAGAGGCTGAGGGAACTGGGGATTGTTTAGTCTTCAGAAGAGAAGAATGAGGGGGGATTTGATAGCTGCTTTCAACTACCTGAAGCGGGGTTCCAAAGAGGATGGATCTAGACTGTTCTCAGTGGTAGCAGATGACAGGACAAGGAGTAATGGTCTCAAGTTGCCGTGGGGGAGGTCTAGGTTGGATATTAGGAAAAACTTTTTCATTAGGAGGGTGGTGAAACACTGGAATGCGTTTCCTAGGGAGGTGGTGGAATCTCTTTCCTTAGAATTTTTTAAGGCCCGGGTTGACAAAGCCCTGGCTGGGATGATTTAGTTGGGGTTGGTCCTGCTTTGAGCAGGGGGTTGGACTCTCACTAGGTGACCTCCTGAGGTCCCTTCCAACCCTTATATTCTATTCTATGATTCTATGAGTCTCTCACTTGAAGGCAGGGTTTCTAATCCTTTTTGTGGCTCTTCTCTGGCCTCTCTCCAATTTAATCACAGACCTGCTGGAACTGTGGGCACCAGAATGGGACACGGGATCCCAGTGGTGGTTGCACCCTGGCCAAATACAGATACAAAATCATCTCTCTGCTCCTAGAGGTGATTCCCCTGTTTACAGAGCCCAGGATTGCATTAGCCTTTTTGGCCACAGTGTCGTGCTGGGAGCTCACGTTTGGCTGATTACCTGCTATGACCCCCAAATCTTTTTCGGAGTCACTGCTCCCCACGACAGGGAGTCCCCCATCCTCTGTATCTTGCCTACTTTCTTTGTTCCTAGATGTGCACATTTACATTTAGCCCCCTTAAAACACATTTCGTTGGCTTGCGCCAACTTTACCAGGAGATCTAGATTGCCCTGTATGAGTGCCCTGTCCTCTTCATTATTGACCACTCCCCCAAGTTTTGCGTCATCTGCAAATTTTATCAGTGGTGATTTATGTTTCCTTCCAGGTCATAGATAATAATGTTAAATAGAGGAGGGCCAAGAACCAGTCCCTGAGGGTCTGCACTAGAAAAACACCGGTTTGCTGATCATTCCTCATTTACAGTTGCATTTTGAGATTTATCAGTTAGCCAGTTTTGGATCCATTCAATGTGTGCCCTGTTCATTTTATATGGTTCTAGGTTTTACATCAAAATGTCATGCAGGACCAAGTCAAACCCACGTCTAAGTCCATTGGGTCACCACTATGGCCTTGAGCAACCCAATTTGTAATCTCATAAAAAAAAAGAAACCAGGCTAGTCTGACAGGGTCTATTTTCCATAAACCCGCTAGACTCACTGCATCATAGAAACACAGGGCTGGAAGAGAGCCCAAGAGGTCATCCAGTCCAGCCCCCTGCACTGAGGCAGGACCAAGTAAACCTAGACTGTCCCTGATGGGTGTTTGTCCAACCTGTTCTTAAAACCCACCAGCGACGGGACCCCCAGGCCTCCCGTGGTGCTTGTTCCAGAACTGAGCTCCCTGAGAGTGAGAAAGCGTCTCCTAAAACCGAACCGAACTTTGCTCTGCTCCCGATTAGCCCCGTTGCACCTTGTCCTGCCTTCAGTGGCCACAGAGAACAATCGATCCCTGTCCTCTTTAGAAAATATCTGGAGCCTGTTCTCAGGTCTCTCCCCTCCCTCACTCTTCTTTTCTAAAGGCTCCACAGGCCCACATGTTTGTTTGTTTTTTCACCTTTCCTCTTAAGCTGAGTTTTTCTTAAATTCTTAGATAGGCTAATTTGGCCTGTCACAGGGGCTTTGCCTCGGGGCCAGGACTGCCAGCCCCACCCTTCGCCAGGCTAATGATCAACCCGCTCATTAGGCAGCAAAGGCAGAGCATGGCTTGGAGTCCGGCCAATGGGAGTGAATGTGGCAATGCACCCATGGAGGAGGGGCACTCCAGGAAATGTAACTGAGCTCCTTTTCTTGGCATCAGTCTTCCTGGGACAGAGAACAACCAGGGGATGCTGATGGAAAGGGCGTTGACGTCCCTGAACCTGTGAAAATCTCCAGTTGAAACTGGGTTTTGATGGCAAATAGGGTTTTTACCAAAACTTTTTTTGGTGTGTGACAAGTGTCTCTTTCATAATGCCAGAGTGGCCATATTGGGTCAGACCAAAAGTCCATTTTGCCCAGTATCCTGTCTTCCGACAGGTTCCTGTACCAGAGCTTCAGGGGGAATGAACAGAACAGGGCAGTTTTGGAGAGATCCAGCTGTCTTCCACTCCTGGCTTCTTGCAGTCAGAGGTTTATGATCACCTTGAGCATGAGATTGCTTCCCCATCCATCTTGGCTAGTGTGGTCCTGTCCTCCTTGGACTTATCCAGTTCTCCTCTGAACCCAGTCAGACAAGACGAGGAGTTGAAGCAGAGTGGATTGGCGTTGGAGCAGAGAGCAGTTTGGAGGAGTTGAAGCAGAGTGGATTCGTTTTGGAGCAGAGAGCAGTTTGGAGGAGTTGAAGTGGAGAGGATTGGTGCTGGAGCAGAGAGCCGTTTGGAGGAGTTGTGTAACAGAGTGTGGGGGAGTCCAGGCCCTGCACCCCTCTTCCTGGGATTCACTGAGACTGTCAGCTAGCCAGTAAAACAGAAGGTTTATTGGACAACAGGAACACAGTCCAAAACAGAGGTTGTGGGTACAACCAGGACCCCTCAGTCAAGTCCTTCTGGGGGAGCAGGGAGCTTAGACCCCAGCCCTGGGGTTCCCTGAGTTCCTCCACCCAGGACCAAACTGAAACTAAACCCCCCCAGCAGGCTCCCTTCTCAGCCTGTCTTCACATTCCTGGGCAGAGGTGTCACCTCCCCCTCCCGCTCCTGGCTCAGGTTACAGGCTCTCAGGTCTCCCATCCCCAGGGCACATTCCCAGGTCAACACTCCCCCCTCCCTGCTGCATCACATCGTCACAAGTTGAAGCAGAGTGGATTGGCGTTGGAGCAGAGAGCAGTTTGGAGGAGTTGAAGCAGAGTGGATTGGTGTTGGAGCAGAGGGCAGTTTGGAGGACTTGAGGCAGAGTGGGTTGTCATTGGAGCAGAGAGCAGTTTGGAGGAGTTGAAGCAGAGCGGATTGGTGTTGGAGCAGAGAGCAGTTTGGAGGGAAGCAGAGGAGAGTTGGGAGAAGTGCTGTGGTGGGCTAAGAAGACCAAGACTCTAGGTAAACGGAGACCTGGTTTGTGCAGAGGGAGGGCAGGAAGCCCCACAAGCTGAAGGGCAGGAGAGGGAAGCAGTCCAGGGGAAGGAACCGCTAGTTCTAGTGGTTACCACTATCCCTATGGCTCCTGGGCTGGGACCCAGAGTAGAGGGTGGGCCCAGGTCCCTCCCTCTCCACTCCCCTCCTCTAGGACACTAGTGGGGCAGTTAATACCCCAGTTCAGGGGAAGAAACAGTGCCCTGAACCCCCACCCAAGAAGAGAAAGTGCGAGACCCATCATAGTACTGCCGGCAATTTGCCACAGTTGATAAATGCAAAGTAATGCCCACTGGAAAATATAATCCCAACTATTTGTATAAAATGATGGGGTCTAAATTAGCTGTTACCACTCAAGAAAGAGATCTTTGGAGTCACTGTGGATAGTTCAGTGAAAATATCCACTCAATGTGCAGCGGCCATCAAAAAAGAGAACAGAATGCTGGAACCTTAAGGAAATGGAAAGATAATAAGACAGAAACTATGATATTGCTGCTATATACAGCCCTGGGGTGCCCACATCCTGAATACCGCGTGCAGATGTGGTCGCCCTGTCTCCAAAAAGATCTATTGGAATTGGAAAAGGTTCAGAAAAGGGCAACAAAAATGGTTAGGGGTGTGGAACGGCTGCTGTATGAGGAGGGATTAAAAGACTGGAACTTCTCAGCATGGAAAAGAGGTGACCAAGGGGGGATATGAGAGAGGTTTATAAAATCATAACGAGTGTGGAGAAAGTAAATAAGGAAGTGTTGTTTACTCACTCTCATAACACAAGAACTAGGGGTCACCATATGAAATGAACAGGCAGCAGGCTTAAAACAAAAATAAGGAACCATTTCTTCACACAATGCACAATCAACCTGTGGAACTCCTCGCCAGAGGATGTTGTGAAGGCCAAGACTATAACAGGGTTCAAAATCGGTCTAGATAAATTCCTGGACGATAGGTCCATCAATGGCTAATAGCCAAGACCATCAGGGAGGAAACCTCAGTGCTGTGAGGGTTTTAATCCCTGAATGCCAGAGGCTGGGACTGGACAACAGGCGATGAATCACTTGAAATTACCCTGTTCTGTTCACTCATTTTGAAACTCTGGCACTGGCAGCAATCAGCTGAGAGTATATTGTGATGGAGGCAGCACTAGTCTCATGCAATGTGGCTGTTATTATGTTCTTAGATTCTACGACTACAACTGTAACCGGCAAAACCAGCACAAGTCACACAACCATGCTTTCCACAGAGACCTCCACTGCTCCCGCCGTCACCACCACGGCCTCCGGTGAGACCTCCACTGCTCCCGCCGTCACCACCACGGCCTCCAGCGAGACCTCCACTGCTCCCGCCGTCAGCACCACGGCCTCCAGCGAGACCTCCACTGCTCCCAGCGACACCACCATGGCCTCCGGCGAGACCTCCACTGCTCCCGCCGACACCACCATGGCCTCCGGAGACACCACCACTGCTCCCGCCGTCACCACCACGGCCTCCAGCGAGACCTCCACTGCTCCCGCCGTCACCACCACGGCCTCCAGCGAGACCTCCACTGCTCCCAGCGACACCACCACGGCCTCCAGCGAGACCTCCACTGCTCCTGCCGTCACCACCACAGACTCCAGCGAGACCTCCACTGCTCCCGCCGTCACCACCATGGCCTCCGGAGACACCACCACTGCTCCCGCCGTCACCACCACGGCCTCCAGCGAGACCTCCACTGCTCCCAGCGACACCACCACGGCCTCCGGTGAGACCTCCACTGCTCCCGCCGACACCACCACGGCCTCCGGTGAGACCTCCATTGCTCCCGCCGACACCACCACGGCCTCCGGTGAGACCTCCACTGCTCCCGCCGTCACCACCACGGCCTCCAGCGAGACCTCCACTGCTCCTGCCGTCACCACCACAGACTCCAGCGAGACCTCCACTGCTCCCGCCGTCACCACCATGGCCTCCGGAGACACCACCACTGCTCCCGCCGTCACCACCATGGCCTCCGGCGAGACCTCCACTGCTCCCGCCGTCACCACCATGGCCTCCGGCGAGACCTCCACTGCTCCCAGCGACACCACCACGGCCTCCGGCGAGACCTCCACTGCTCCCGCCGTCACCACCACGGCCTCCGGCGAGACCTCCACTGCTCCCAGCGACACCACCACGGCCTCCGGCGAGACCTCCACTGCTCCCGGCGACACCACCACGGCCTCCGGCGAGACCTCCACTGCTCCCGCCGACACCACCACGGCCTCCGGCGAGACCTCCACTGCTCCCGCCGTCACCACCACGGCCTCCGGCGAGACCTCCACTGCTCCCGCCGTCACCACCATGGCCTCCGGAGACACCACCACTGCTCCCGCCGTCACCACCACGGCCTCCAGCGAGACCTCCACTGCTCCTGCCGTCACCACCACAGACTCCAGCGAGACCTCCACTGCTGCCGCCGTCACCACCATGGCCTCCGGAGACACCACCACTGCTCCCGCCGTCACCACCATGGCCTCCAGCGAGACCTCCACTGCTCCCAGCGACACCACCACGGCCTCCGGCGAGACCTCCACTGCTCCCGCCGTCACCACCACGGCCTCCAGCGAGACCTCCACTGCTCCTGCCGTCACCACCACAGACTCCAGCGAGACCTCCACTGCTCCCGCCGTCACCACCATGGCCTCCGGAGACACCACCACTGCTCCCGCCGTCACCACCATGGCCTCCGGCGAGACCTCCACTGCTCCCAGCGACACCACCACGGCCTCCGGCGAGACCTCCACTGCTCCCGCCGTCACCACCACGGCCTCCGGCGAGACCTCCACTGCTCCCGCCGTCACCACCACGGCCTCCGGCGAGACCTCCACTGCTCCCGGCGACACCACCACGGCCTCCGGCGAGACCTCCACTGCTCCCGGCGACACCACCACGGCCTCCGGCGAGACCTCCACTGCTCCCGCCGTCACCACCACGGCCTCCGGCGAGACCTCCACTGCTCCCGCCGTCAACACCATGGCCTCCGGAGACACCACCATTGCTCCCGCCGTCACCACCACGGCCTCCAGCGAGACCTCCACTGCTCCTGCCGTCACCACCACAGACTCCAGCGAGACCTCCACTGCTGCCGCCGTCACCACCATGGCCTCCGGAGACACCACCACTGCTCCCGCCGTCACCACCACGGCCTCCAGCGAGACCTCCACTGCTCCCAGCGACACCACCACGGCCTCCGGCGAGACCTCCACTGCTCCCGCCGACACCACCACGGCCTCCGGTGAGACCTCCACTGCTCCCGCCGTCACCACCACGGCCTCCAGCGAGACCTCCACTGCTCCCGCCGACACCACCACGGCCTCCAGCGAGACCTCCACTGCTCCTGCCGTCACCACCACAGACTCCAGCGAGACCTCCACTGCTCCCGCCGTCACCACCATGGCCTCCGGAGACACCACCACTGCTCCCGCCGTCACCACCACGGCCTCCGCCAAGACCTCCACTGCTCCCAGCGACACCACCACGGCCTCCGGTGAGACCTCCACTGCTCCCGCCGTCACCACCACGGCCTCCGGCGAGACCTCCACTGCTCCCGCCGTCACCACCACGGCCTCCGGCGAGACCTCCACTGCTCCCGCCGTCACCACCACGGCCTCCGGCGAGACCTCCACTGCTCCCGCCGTCAACACCATGGCCTCCGGAGACACCACCATTGCTCCCGCCGTCACCACCACGGCCTCCAGCGAGACCTCCACTGCTCCTGCCGTCACCACCACAGACTCCAGCGAGACCTCCACTGCTGCCGCCGTCACCACCATGGCCTCCGGAGACACCACCACTGCTCCCGCCGTCACCACCACGGCCTCCAGCGAGACCTCCACTGCTCCCAGCGACACCACCACGGCCTCCGGCGAGACCTCCACTGCTCCCGCCGACACCACCACGGCCTCCGGTGAGACCTCCACTGCTCCCGCCGTCACCACCACGGCCTCCAGCGAGACCTCCACTGCTCCCAGCGACACCACCACGGCCTCCGGCGAGACCTCCACTGCTCCCGCCGTCACCACCACGGCCTCCGGCGAGACCTCCACTGCTCCCGGCGACACCACCACGGCCTCCGGCGAGACCTCCACTGCTTCCGCCGACACCACCACGGCCTCCGGCGAGACCTCCACTGCTCCCGGCGACACCACCACGGCCTCCGGCGAGACCTCCACTGCTCCCGCCGTCACCACCACGGCCTCCGGCGAGACCTCCACTGCTCCCGCCGTCACCACCACGGCCTCCGGCGAGACCTCCACTGCTCCCGCCGTCACCACCACGGCCTCCGGCGAGACCTCCACTGCTCCCAGCGACACCACCACGGCCTCCGGCGAGACCTCCACTGCTCCCAGCGACACCACCACGGCCTCCAGCGAGACCTCCACTGCTCCCGCCGTCACCACCACGGCCTCCGGCGAGACCTCCACTGCTCCCGCCGACACCACCATGGTTTCCGGCGAGACCTCCACTGCCGCCGGCGACACCACCACGGCCTCCGGCGAGACCTCCACTGCCACCGGCGACACCACCACGGCCTCCGGCGAGACCTCCACTGCTCCCGGTGACACCACCACAGCCTCCGGCGAGACCTCCACTGCTCCCGCCGTCACCACCATGGCCTCCGGAGACACCACCACTGCTCCCGCCGTCACCACCACGGCCTCCGGCGAGACCTCCACTGCTCCCAGCGACACCACCACGGCCTCCGGAGACACTTCCACTGCTCCCGCTGTCACCACCATGGCCTCCGGAGACACTTCCACTGCTCCCACCGACACCACCACGGCCTCCGGCGAGACCTCTACTGCTCCAGCTACCTCCACACAGACCACCACTCCCAAGCCATCCATCTCTGCACCTGCACCAGCAGGTGAGTTGCCCAGTATTCTGTGATCTCACTCTCAATATCCGGGTGTAGTGGTTGCCATGGTCACATGTTTTTCTGGTATCTTATGTGCCTGGAGGGTGACGTGCTGTGGAATCAGCATATTCCCTGCTGCATCTTCCTCACCAAACCAGTGTATTTGTGTCTAACCATATGGCATGTCTCTCCTGTGTTACTTTTGTGCTGATGCCCACCAGAGCCCAGCCTGAGACAGAGAGGGGATGGTGAGGTCAGTCGGTGGAAAAGCTGTCTCACAATGTGGGAGGTTAATATCAATGCTGGGTGGATAAATGAATAGATAGAGATGGTGTGTCTGGGGATGGATGGATGGTAGATGGCTAGATAGATATAGGCCTGTGTGTGTGGATGGATGGAGAGATAAATAGGTGTTTCTGGATGGGGATGAATAGTTAGAATGAGGGTATGTCTGCAGATGGGTGAATGGGTAGAGAAGTGTTGAGGGATGGATGGATGGGTGGATGGAGATGGATAGATGGGTGTGTCTTGGCATGGACGGGTGTCTTGCTATGGACGAATGGATGGAAGGTGTGTCTTGGGATGGACAGATGGATGGAAGGGTGAATGGATGGATGGATAGGTTGGTGTGTCTGGGGATGGATGGGTGGATGGATGGGTGGATGGGTGTGTCTGGGGATGGATAGATGGGTGTGATTTGGATGGAATGATGGATAGGTGGGTGTGTTTGGGGATGGATTGGTGGACGGATGGGTGGGTGAGTCTGGGGATGGGTGGGTGTGCCTGGGGATGGATGGGTGTTTCGGGGGATGGAACAATGGATGGATGGGTGCGTGTGGCTGGAGATGGATGAATGGTGGGGTGTTGTGTCTGCGGATGGATGGATGGATGGGTGTGTCTGGGGATGTGTGTGTGGATATTTTCTGGGGATGAATGGACAGATGGATGAAAAGTTGGTAGACTGATTTCTGAGATGTCCCTGGCACCACTGTCCATGACAGCTTATTAGCTTCTATGGCACCCACAGTAATTTTCGAAAGACTCCTTTCTAACATGGTAACCTGCTGACAATCATGCACTCATGGGAAACCAGGAAGAGATGCCAATCACCAAGTGCTCACAGGCAGGGCATTTATTAACCCTCCCAAGAGGAACGAATGGATGCCCCAGAGCACCTCTCTGGCTGCAGCGATGCTCCCGGCGGGTGCCCGTAGAATCCAGCTGGACCATGCAACAGGGCCAGCAATGAGACAGCAGGGCTATTCCCCAGGCCAACAGAGTGAATGGGGGAATCTGCTTCCCTGGGCCCAAAGGAGAGACATGGGTGGGGGCTGCACCAGATGTTAGGGAAGAATCTCCCCCAGTCACCCCAGTATTGAACCCAGTAGCTTGCCCGGGGTAGTTCGGTCCAATGGCCGATCCCCCGTGTTGTTAAATGTCTGTGCTGTATTTCCCATTGGAGCATGTCCGGCTCCAACGTCCAGCCTTTGGTTCCTCTGCCTTCCTCTGCTGAATTCAAGAGCCCTTTAGGAAGGAATTTAGACCCCATGATCCACTCATTGCAAGTCACTAGGACGTAGGCGCCGACGTCATGCAGGCGCTTCTGAACCTTTGGCTCAGCACCAGCGTCCCTGCCAGCAGATGGTGACAGTGCCCGGTGCCGTCTGCCTGAACGTCTGAGTCCCGGTGGGCGTGGATGGGTGCGGGTTTTTAGTGTGTGGGGGCAACACTGTGCGTGTGTGTTGGGGGCTGGGTTCGGAGACCCACCTCACACTCAGGGATCTCTTCCAGTTGATTGCCTGAACGGGGGAACCTATGATGGCAAGAAATGTATCTGCAAGAGTGAATTCAATGGGCCGCAGTGTGAGTTTGCCGAGGATGTTATACCCACCAACGTGAGTAAGTGCAGCCTTTTCCTTTTGGGGTGACGTGCACCCCAGGGACTGAATGCCTGGCTCTGGGTGGGCTCTCCACAGGGAGATCTCAAAGAGCTTTTCCCAAGGCAGGTTGCTCACCTTGTGCCTAGGCTCCAGTCGGGGGAGCAAGGAACAGGAAGGGGACAATGCGGGGTGTAGCCCTGCTCGTCTTCTATTCACTGACCCCTACAGGGGAAAGGCCTAGGATCAGTGGGCGGCTGTGGGTGGGTCGGGTGGTCCTCAGGCTGCAACGTGGGGTTAGAAAGGAAGTGTTGGTGCTGGTGGGGGGCTGGGACGGGTTATGGCGTTAGATGCGTGATAACTGTCAGGGTTTCCATGGCTGTTTCAGGTACATTCCAGGCTGAGGTGGAAGTTCAAGTGAAGGTCACCAACAAGAACTTCTCGGAGGAGCTGAACAATAAATCCTCTCCAGTTTATATGGAATTCGAGGAGCAATTCAAAAAGCAGGTGAGGCCCAGGGGCCAGGAAATAGTTATTCTGTCCTCTTACTGCTGCTGTTGGTTCCTCTTGCCCGGTTTATGCAGGTATGTGGGGGGATTTTTTTGCCTTGCAGATGGATACGGTGTACAAGAGGATGACTGGGTACAAAGGCATTGTCATCCTGTCGCTGAGGTGAGTGTCTGCCCAGAAACTAAGCTGTCCCCACTGCCCCACTCCCAGACTGCACCGCTGTTCGCTAGGTGCCGGATGCTGAGAAGGAGCAAGGCACCCAGTTTTGGCACCTCTGCAGCTCGGCTCTGAGGCAACAAGAGCATGAGTGGTGGAGGGGCTGGACCCTGCACCTCCTGCTCTGGCGCAGCGGCTGGTCTGCTGTGGGTAAACACGAACACGACCCCTCCGTAAATGCCCTCTCGGCCCTCATCCTCCAGAGAAACCTACCCTGTGACAGGCCGGGGAGTGTCAGTTCCCGAGGCTGCCAGACCCCGAAACCCATGGGCTGGGCAGAGCTGCCGCATTCCTGGCTAGTTGCAGGAATGTGTGACCCACGGACCTTCCTTTGGCCCGCAGCGGTCAGGGTGTTAACGTGCAAGATGGGTTAACTCTGTCTGCTGCTCAGTCCGTTCTTCTGTGTGTTAGGCGGGACACCCCCAGAGGAGGGTGCTGCACCCCAGATAAAGCCGGGCTCCTCCAGCAGCATCTCTGTACAGAGGGCTCTGAACTGCACGGCTGAGCCAGGCACCCCTGGCAGCCCTGAAGCAGGCATTACCTGTCTGGGAGCAGAGGGTCAGCATCCCCCTGGCTAGCTGAGGCAACTCCCTGTTGGGTGTGTGCGCTCTTGTGAGTCACGCGAGTGGCTAACCTGTTGCTCTCCCCTTTGGTCTATGGGCGACTAACTCAGGGTTGAGAATTGAAGTGCTTGGAAGACAACCCAGGAGCCCAGGCTCCCAGCCCCCCTTGCTGTAACCTACCAGACCCCACTCCCCTCCCAGAGCCAGGGATAGAACCCAGGAATCCTGGCTCCCAGCCCCCCACTCTAACCACCAGCTCCTGGTTTTGCCCCCCAGGCAAGGCAGTATTGTGGTTGACCACACCGTGATCATCGAGGCCCCCCTGAGCAACAACCTCGATGCCACCTTGGAGTCCGTCACCAAGCAGGTGGTGAAGCAGCTGGAGGACATCAACACAACAACAGGTAACTGCACAGGTAGGCGGTGGGGGTTTGGCCCCTACCATGTGGGGTGAGAGAAGCGACCCTGAGCACCTCACTCTGGTGGTCACTGGCTCCAGTGCTGCTGGGGGGGGGCGTGGGAGCAGGGCGCGGTTCCCAGCCTGGCATACGGCGCCCCAGGGCAGCAGGGAGGTGATGGGGCAGGAAGGGGCAGACCTGTGTCTGCCCCCCACGGGCCATATTCAGACAGTCAAGGGCCCCCTCACTGTGACCCCATTGCATGGCCAGGGTCACCTCCTCCCCCCTCTCAGCTTGGGTGAAGGTCTGGACAGTGCTCAGCACTATGGGGAGAACTGATCTCGGTCTCGGGGGGCCCGATCTCTGCTGGGCTCTCAGCCTGCTGTGGCACTGTAGACCCTACTAACGACTAGCTGATGATTGCTAATGAGTGATGAATGCCTGGTTGCCTCTGTCTCTAGGCACGTTCTGCTTGACGGCTCCACCCAACCCGGTCAAAAACGCCACTACGAATTTTTCGGCGGCAGGTGAGTGACCCAAACTTCTAACGATGCGTGGCTGCCCCATTAGCCCCCAGCCTGCCCCTTCCCATGGCTCTGGGGTGGGCTGACCACACTCAGCCTCCGGCTGACTCTTCTCTTCACCCGTCAGATATCTGCAAGCAGATCGTCTCCCAGCACTTGGCCCAGTACTACTACCCCCACATCACTGAGAAAGGCACCCTGTGCTGCCTCACCAGGTGCTCCCAGGACCTGCCAGATTTCCTGAACTGCAACTACGGGCAGTGCCAGCTGACGAGCTCTGGGCCCCAGTGCACGTGAGTGTGCCCAGCCTAGGGTGTGAAGGATGCCAAGTACGCCCGGGGGGAGCCCGGCCACCAACTTGGTTTGCCTGGCTTCCTCAGAGCTTGCTCTAGATGGGCTGCCCTGTCTTGGGGCCCTTCAGCACCTATACCCTGACTCTGACCCGAATCCTAACTCCTAAACCAGACCCTAACCCCCCCAAACCCCTCACCCTAAACCCCTCACTCTTAACCCTAAACTCAACCCTCACCCTCACCCAACCACTTAACTCTTAACCCTACCCCTAAATCCTTAACCTTAACCCTCACCCTAAACCCTAACCCTACCCCTTAATTCTTTACCTTAACTCAACCCCTAAATCCTTAATCATAACCCTTACCCTACCCCATAACTCTTAACCTTAACCCTACCCCTTAACCATCACCCTAAACACTAACTCTTAACCCATAACCATAACCCTAACCCTGAGCCTGGAGAGGGGCAGGGAGCAACAGGGAAGGGGCTGGCAATGGGGACAGGGGGACCCCAAGGAAGGGAGCTGGGGAAAGGGATGGAGGAGCCGAGGGGAAGGCAGCTGGGCTGAGGGGGGAGCCAAGGGAAGGGTCAGCTTGTGGGGACAGGGGACCACAGTGAAGGGCCGGTCTGGGGTGTGTGCTGTACTCACCCCCCACGTCTCTCCCCACAGCTGTGCCAACAAGGATGTGTTCTGGTACCCAGGTGATCGCTGCCAAACCCGTGTCAGTAAGGTGGGCGTGCGCATAGCTGTTCCCCTGGTCGTCCTGTTCATCGCTGGCATCATCCTAGTCACCCTCCTGGGCAGAGCCAGGCGTCGGAGGCTCTTAGCCTGGTTAAGGGGCCAGGTGCACACAAGGTGGGAGAGAGCAGGGGGGGCTGGGAGACAGGACTCCTGGGTTCTCTCCCCGGCTCTGGGAGGGGTGTGGGGGCTGGTGGGTCACAGCAGGGGGGCTGGGAGCCAGGAGGGGCCAGAGGAGGGCAGGGAAGGATCCTCAATCTTTCTTTTGGGGTGTCTCCAAGGGGTGCAGTCTCTGGCGGGAAGGTGCCAGTGTGTCTCTGCCCCGGGACACTCACGGGGTTGGCCGGTGCTTTCCCCCACAGACTGGACAGCTCTGTTGAGGAGCCGGAGGATTATGAAGAGGAAGCGAGCATCTCTGGGGGTTTCATCATCAAGAACGAAGGAGCCTCATACAACGGTAAGAGCCAGTCACCCCAGCCCGGTGAGCCGGACCCTCTGGCCACCGGCAATGCCCCAGTGGGGCTGGTGAGGCCTGGGGCAACGCTGAGACCGGTGCAGCTCATGGCAGGTGTGTGAGGGGACAATGCTGAGACCGGTGCAGCTAGTGGCAGGTGTGGGGTGGGAGAGGGCGACACTGAGACCGGTGCAGCTTGAGTCAGGTGTGGGGGGTGTGATGCTGGGGCAGCCCCCTCGGCCTCCCCCTTTCTGACTCTGGTTCCCTTCTGGATCCACAGGGAGTGGCAGCAGAGGGACCTTCAGCCCTCAGCTCTCGGCTGTGGACCCTATCATCGAGGTAGGTGCCCTGGGCCACTCCCCGCCCTGGCTTTGCACCAGGCCTGGGGGATGCTGCCATCAAACAGCCACTGGGTGGCACCACTTCTCCCCCACCCGGCATCCTGGGAGAGGAGCAAGTGGGGGTGGTGGGGGGAGGGGAGGTGCCTGGGAGGAGGTATGGGGTTGGGGGAGGGAAGGTGCCCAGTGTGGGTGTGGAGGGGGGCTATGGGGGCTGGGGGAGGGGAGGTGCCTGATGCAGAGGGAGGGGCTACAGGGGGCTGGGGAGGGGAGGGGCCTGATGTGGGGGAGGGGGTTGGGGGAGGGGAGCCCCTTGGGGGCCAACATCTGCTTCTTGACCTCACGGCCCCTCTTTCCCCTGCCCAGATGCACATCCGGAGGCCGAAGCTCGTGAGCAGCCCCTGACCCAGTGGCGGTCCCCCCGAGGTGGTGTGGGGGGGGCCTGCTCGGGGCACTGTGAATAGCCCAGGCCCAGTCCAGACACCAGGCCTCATGGAGCTAGAGCCCCCACCCCCGGGGAAGGGGGCAGAATCGTTTGGTAGAGTGGCTGCTGGAGACGGAGAGGGAAGGAGCCCGTATGTGTGTCAGGCCTCATCCTCCCCTTTTCTTCCACTGTCCCCAGTGTAAATCTGGCATAACCCACTGGCACTGGTGTCATTACCTCCACATGAAGGAAAAGTTCCTGCACCTTGGGGGGCACTTCAGACCCCTCCCCACCCCGCCTCCTCCATTTAGTGCAATAGGCTATTTGGGCGCACCAGCCAGGCCATGTCTACAAAGCACTTTAACCCAAACCTGCTCAAATGGGCACCCTTGCAATAAATTATTAAACTTTTTCGTGGTGGTGGTGGTTTTATTTTTACCAGTAGCTGCAGCGGTAGCAGAAGCTAAGGCCATCCTGGGATACATAAATGGGGGAACGTCGAATAGGGGCAGAGAGGTGATTTTGTGATGCTCTGTACCTTGGGGGAACCACCCAGCTCCCTCGTGTTCATCCTTGTACAATGATTGTGTGGTATCCAGTGCAAAGTTTCTCATGTAGGATGTCTTCGGAGGGCTTCTGATGCACTGAGCCTTGTTGTTATAGTAATCGTTGTTTCAGTAATGTTATAGGTTATAATTTCATGTATATATTGTTATGAGGCTGAAAATGTGTCCTCTTGGCTTAAAAGAAGCCCAGGCAAAAACTCTCCAAGAGCAGAGTGGCAGTTCACACCTCCTCGGGGCAGGTATGGGACAAACCCAGCCCAGTCTCACAGGAACAAAGGACGCTGGCCTAGGCAACATCAAAGGATCTGTTGGACTCTGGAGTGAGTCAGCCCCCTTCCTTTGGTCAGCTTGACACAGCGAAGAGGTAATGCTCACCTGACTCTGAAGGGGGGGCAAAGCCAAGAGGGAAGAAAGGACATGAGAAAAGGGAGAGACTTTGCCATGCTCTTCCTGTCTTCCACCTCCATCTACAGTCACCACATCAAGCAACTGAAGAGCTGATCAAAGTAGAGAGCCTGGCTGAAAGCAACCAGCCAGCCTGTGGTGAGAAGCATCTAAGTTTGTAAGGGCCCTTAAAGTGTTAAGATCAGCTTAGAATGCGTTTTGCTTTTAGTTCATTTGACCAAATCTAACTTGTTATGCTTTGATTTATAATCACTTAAAATTTCTTTGTAGTTAATAAATCTGTTTGTTTATTCGACCTGAAGCAATGTGTTTGGTTTGAAGTGTGTCAGGGACTTCCCTTGGGATAACGAGCCTGGTACATCTAACTTTCTCTGTTAAATTGATGAACTCATATACATTTGCAGCGTCCAGCGGGCATAACCGGACACTGCAAGACGGAGGATCCTAGGGTTGTGTCTGGGACTGGGGGTATTGACTAGTGTCAATTCGGTTGCAGAATCCAAGCATTAGCTTACATGCCAGAGGCTGTGCATGAATAGCCCAGGAGTGGGGGTTCTCACAGCAGAGCAGGGTAAGGCTGGCTCCCAGAGTCAGGGAATGACCTAGCAGATCACAGGTCCAGATAACACCAGAGGGGAATGTCACAATTTTACCTCTGTATTTGGTCCGGGTGCAATCATGCCTAGAATCCTGTGCCCAGTTCTGGTGCACACAGGGGTCAGAGAAGAGCCATGAGAAGGATTAAAAATCCTGTCTTTGAGTGAGAGACTCCAGGAGCTCAATTAGCTTAATGAAGAGCAGGTGTAGGGATGGCATGATCCCAGTCTGTAAGTACCGACGTGGGGAGCAAATATTTAACAACCATCCCTTCAGTCGAGCAGAGGCAGGTCTAACCCTGTCCACAGGTTGGAAGCTGAAGGTAGACAAATTCAGCCTGGAAATAAGGAGTTATATTTTCACGATGAGAGGCATTAACTACTGGAACAATTGCCCCAGGGTGATGGTGGTGGATTCTCCTCCAGTGACCATTTTGAAATGGAGATGGGCTGTGTTGCTCACAGCTTCGACCTAAAAAAACGAGGAGTCTGGTGGCACCTTCAAGAGTAACAGATTTATTTGGGTATAAGCTTTTGTGGGTAAAAAACCCCACTTCTTCAGATGCATGATGTCAAGGTTCCTCCCCCACTCTGAACTCTAGGGTACAGATGTGGGGACCTGCATGAAAAACCTCCTAAGCTTATCTTTACCAGCTTAGGTCAAAACTTCCCCAAGGTACAAAATATTCCACCCTTTGTCCTTGGATTGGCCGCTACCACCACCAAACAAATACTGGTTACTGGGGAAGAGCTGTTTGGACATGTCTTTCCCCCCAAAATACTTCCCCAAACCTTGCACCCCACTTCCTGGACAAGGTTTGGTAAAAAGCCTCACCAATTTGCCTAGGTGACTACAGACCCAGACCCTTGGATCTTAAAAACAATGAACAATCCTCCCAACACTTGCACCCCCCCTTTCCAGGGAAATGTTGGATAAAAAGCCTCACCAATTTGCATAGGTGACCACAGACCCAAACCCTTGGATCTGAGAACAATGAAAAAGCATTCAGTTTTCTTACAAGAAGACTTTTAATAGAAATAGAAGTAATTAGAAATAAGAAATCCCCCCTGTAAAATCAGGATGATAGATACCTTACAGGGTAATTAGATTCAAAACATAGAGAACCCCTCTAGGCAAAACCTTAAGTTACAAAAAAGATACACAGACAGAAATAGTTATTCTATTCAGCACAATTCTTTTCTCAGCCATTTAAAGAAATCATAATCTAACATGTACCTAGCTAGATTACTTACTAAAAGTTCTAAGGCTTCATTCCTGGTCTATCCCCGGCAAAGACAAAATATAGACAGACCCACATACCCTTTGTTTCTCTCCCTCCTCCCAGCTTTTGAAAGTATCTTGTCTCCTCATTGGTCATTTTGGTCAGGTGCCAGCGAGGTTACCTTTAGCTTCTTAACCCTTTACAGGTGAGAGGAGATTTCCTCTGGCCAGGAGGGATTTTAAAGGGGTTTACCCTTCCCTTTCTATTTATGACACATGGAGTGAAAATTACGGCTGCAGGCATTATTACACATGAAGAGAAGGGAGTTACCTTACAAGTGGAGAACCAGTGATGAGAAGTCCAATTCAGTCAGGGTAGATGTGGTTCCCTCCCAATAATTGATGAGGAGGAGTCAATACCAAGAGAGGGAAAATCGCTTTTGTAGTGAGCCAGCCACTCCCAGTCCCTATTCAAGCCCAAGTTGATGGTGTTAAGTTTGCAAATGAATTGTAGCTCTGCAGTTTCTCTTTGAAGTCTGTTTTTGAAGTTTTTGGTTGTTGAAGGATGGCTGCTTTTAAATCTGTTATTGCTTTGACCTAGGAATTATCTGGAGGAGGGTCTCCGGCCTGTGCAATACGGGAGGCCAGAGCAGATGATCACAATGGTCCCATCTGGTCTTGAAATCAGTGAATAAAGAGCTATGAATGTCCACTGGAGATAGGACAAGAAGTAATTGGCTTAATGTGGAGCATGGCAGAGTTTGTCTGGGTTTTAGGAAACACTTTCCAGCTCTCAGGGGAGCTCGGCTCTGGAAAACGCTCCATGGGAAGCCCGGGGGTCCCCGTCACTGGAGGGTTTCCAGAGCAGGTTGGACAAACCCCCTTCAGGGGTGGTCTAGGTTGGCTTGGTCCAAGGATCTGGAGTAGGTGACATCTCCAGGTCCCTTTCCACCCACCCCTTCTATGCTTCTCTGACGTTGCAGGGCCATAATACAGTAGGACAATCAAGAAGAGAATGTTTTACCTTCAGGAATGTGCGTCGCTGCCCCATGAAGCCCAGAGATGGACAGACAGATGGATGGAGCTTAGGGGAAGGAGGACCCCACAGCGTAATGTTCCTACAAGTCAGCTGGCTGCAGAAAGAAGTGAGGCCTTTCACAGGGGCCGTACCCTGCCAGGCAGGAGGTGGTGTGCTTGGGAAAGTTGCCTGAGCTGGGAAGGTGGGTGGAGCAGAGCTGAGGGTTCTTGGCTGTCAGCTGTTACCCTGCAATCAGGGTTTGCTTCCCGGTGTGGTGCAATGATCTGTCCTGGCAGTTGTGCCCAGATGGCAGTCCGAGCCTGTGTGGTGCATTCCTCCCTCCCCAGGCAAGGAATGATCTCTGCTCAGGCTTGCCAGCTGTAAAGGGCTCACTTGTGTCATACTCCAACTCCTCCTCCTGCCCATACACCGAGTTTGCCCCTTTTCCCAGTGCGTTCAGCCTTGGAGAGGGTCAAAGCGTGGCCGGCTAAACACCTCTTCTGTTCTTTTGGGAGTTTCAACAGGGAACACGGCAGCTTCTGAACAGTTTGGGCTTCCTGCGTCTCTGTGATCTGCTCTGATGTACTTATCTATCTAACTATACATACATACATCCCCATGTGCCCTCTCTCTCTCTCTCTCTCTCTCTCTATCTGTAAGCAGACTCTGGGTGAGCTCTCCCCTGACATTTAGTGATGAGCTGTGGAAAAAGTCTTCAGAAGCTGATCTCATTTGCATGGACACACCCACCCTGATGAGGTGCTCAGCATGATGGGATTGCTTGCCCAAATGATAACTTGTGGCTGGTGTTGGATCCCCAGTCTCCTTGTTATTGGGGCAGGAATAATAAAGGGTTGCTATCCTTGTTGTGTGAACCGAAGGCAGCAGAACTGTACCTGGCACACCCCAATGGAGGGACTCACCCTCAACAGAACAGCACTCGCTAGGCAGGGGACATGGGTTTCAAAGCCCTATGGGTGGAGAAAGGTGCCCTTTGACCTTTCTTTTCTTTGTGGTATAGTAAAAGAGCTAATTTAGACTCAGCTGAGAGTCTTGTTACATGCTGCAGTGCTGAAATCACTGATACCTAGGTCCAAATATTAGACCTACTTTAGGATAGCATCTCTATTGCAATAGACTGCCCAGTGTGCACCAGCAGTGAGGCTTCCCCACTAACAGCTGAAATCTCTGAGAGTTGTGTTAAAGGGGGGTGGGCCCTGAAGACATTTTGGTGAGTGGACAACTGGTGGAGAGACAGGACCAGCAGGGCAGCGTGTCAAGTGGCTAGCATGGCGGCTGGCGGAGAGGCATGGCTAGCAGGGCGGCTGGTGGAGAAGCTGGTGGAGAGGGTCAGAGCAGAGCCCCGCAGAGGTGTGGCAAGCAGCCGTTGGGGTGATGAGCGAGTGCCCAAGCAGTGCAGCATGTAAGGTGCCTTCTTACATCCCCCCGCCTTCCACAAAGGTGGGAGGTGATCTCTGCGGATGAACCCCTGAACTCTGGGGCTGCACGGGCCAAGGACAGCAACTGTGAGTGGGGTGCAGAGAAGGGATGGGGCACATTGAAGGGACTTTCGGGTTGCTGGACTTAAGACCCTGAGAGGAAAAGGACACTGCCCAACTTACTTGGGGGTGGGTCTTTTGCTCATGGTTTGTGTTTATGAGCCCTAGTTTCAATGTTTTCCCAAATTAATGCTGAGTTAATTCCCTCCTTTTATTAAAAGTTTTTACTACACTCAGACTCTGTGCTTGCCAGAGGGGAAGTATTGCCTCTTAGAGGCTCCAGGGGGTGGTGTTTAATTGTCCCAGATCACTGGGTGGGGGCTTGTCGTAAATATAAAGGGAAGGGTAAACACCTTTAAAATCCCTCCTGGCCAGAGGAAAAATCCTTTCACCTGTAAAAGGTTAAGAAGCTAGGATAACCTCGCTGGCACCTGACCACAATGACCAATGAGGAGACAAGATACTTTCAAAAGCTGTGGGGAGGGAAAAACAAAGCCACTTTCTCGGTCTGTGTGATGCTTTTGCCGGGGACAGAACAGGAATGGAGTCTTAGAACTTAGTAAGTAATCTAGCTAGATATGCGTTAGATTCTGTTTGTTTAAATGGCTGAGAAAATAGCTGTGCTGAATGCAATGGATATTGCTGTCTGTGTGTCTTTTTGTAACTTAAGGTTTTGCCTAGAGGGATTCTCTATGGTTTGAATCTAATTACCCTGTAAGGTATTTACCATCCTGATTTTACAGAGGTGATTCTTTTACTTTTTCTTCTATTAAAGTTCTTCTTTTAAGAACCTGATTGCTTTTTCTTTGTTCTTAAGACCCAAGGGTTTGGGTCTGTGTTCACCTATGCAAATTGGTGAGGATTTTTATCAAGCCTTCCCCAGGAAAGGGGGTGTAGGGTTTGGGGAGGATTTGGGGGGGAAAGACTTTTCCAAGCGGGCTCTTTCCCGATTATATATTTGTTAGACGCTTGGTGGTGGCAGCAAAAAAAGTCAAAGGGCAAAAGGTAAAATAGTTTGTGCCTTGGTTACTCCCCAGCACTACACATAGGTCTATCTAGATGCCTTGAGAGATCTGCAACCTTTGCACCAGGAAGGCAAGTCACCATGCGGTTCTCCTGGTCATCACAAACCCAGCTATGTTTCTAATGATCAAATTGCCCATTAATAATACCTGTTGCTTCCTAATGGCTAGGGTTCCCTCCCCTGCAAAGATATCCTCAGGGCGAGAGGATACCACAACATTATCTGGAAGGAGGATCCGACTATGGGATCTGTTTCAGAGTGGTAGCTGTGTTAATCTGTATCAGGAAAAACAATGAGAAGTCCTTGTGGCACCTTAGAGACTAACAAATTTATTTAGGCATAAGCTTTTGTGGGCTAGAACCCACTTCGTCAGATGCATGAAGTAGAAAATAGAGGAGCAGGTATAAATACATGAAAAGATGTGAGTTGCCTTACCAAGTGTGAGGTCAGTCTAACAAGACAATTCAATTGACAGTAGGGTATCCAGGGAGGAAAAATAACTTTGGAAGTGGTAATGAGAGTGGCCCATTTCACACAGTTGACAAGAAGGTGTGAGTAACAGTAGAGGGAAATTAGTATGGGGGAAGTTAAGTTTAGGTTTTGTAATGACCCGACCACTCCCCAGTCTTTATTCAGGCCTAATCTGATGGTGTCTAGTTTGCAAATTGATGCCGGTTCTGCAGTTTCACATTTGAGTCTGTTTTTGAAGGTTTTTTTGTTGAAGAATTGCCACTTTTAGGTCTGTTGTTGAGTGTCCAGGGTGGTTGAAGTGTTCTCGTACTGGTTTTTGAATGTTATGATTCCTGAGCTGGATGTTCTCCTTCCCTGAGACTTTCATCCTCCTCTACAGCACAGAGGCTGTCAGACTGGGGGTGGGGCTGTTCTACTGTGTCCCGGAAAGTCTCATCTATGTACCTCTCTGTCTCCCTTAGCTCCTCCAGCTCAGCCACTCTGGTCTCCAAAGCCTGTACATGGTCAAGGAAGGCCAGGAGCTCCCTGCACCAAATGCACACATACGCCACTCACCCATAGGGCAGGTAATCATACATGCTGCATTGGGTGCAATAAATGGGGTAGCCCCCACTCTGTAACTGAACTTCTGCCTGCATTTTCAGGGCCCTGGAGTGCTAGACCGTTTGGCTTCTCCTCACAGAGCGGGGTGTGGCTCATGGTCCTCGCCAGGAAAGGGCGGCTGTGGAGGTTCCCAACACACGCCAAGCCCCGGCACCCCTAAAAATCACAGACTATAAAGCCAAAGAGACTCTGGGCTGAATAAACTCCACTACAGCAGGTCGGCTTCAAAACCAGCCCTGCTCGATTTCAAGATTGCCAGCAATGGAGAATCCACCAGGCCCCTTGGTAAATTGTTCTAAGGGGTAATTAGCCTCCAGGATAAAAATGTGCACCTTATTTCCAGTTTGGTGGGGTTTTTTCATCTTGCTTCAACATCTGGCCAGTGGCTGTTGCTAAATTCTTTTCCTACTCACTCATGCATCTGATGAAGTGGGCTGTAGCTCACGAAAGCTTATGCTCAAATAAATTTGTTAGTCTCCAAGGTGCCACAAGTCCTCCTTTTCTTTTTGCGGATACAGACTAACGTGGCTGTTACTCTGAAACTCTTCAGGCCAGTTTCTCTGGCAAGTCACTCAATTTTTACAGCACAAACATTGTACAAGATTTAACCCACTTGGTCTTTTCCTGGTCCACTCAAATCCTTGGTGTTCAGACAATGGAAAGAGGGTTGGAGTAAATGTTTCTTGGTTTCTAATTGCCGTCCGGTAGCTTTCCAGGTATTTCACAGTCCCCAGCTGTAATGTTTCAGCCTCCTGAGTTGGTTTCCCCATTATTTCATTGCAAACAAGGTAAATCTTGATGCTTGTCCATGTGGACTGCTGATATCATAGGCCAGGTGTGGCCCTGTCCACACTCTGCCCCCAGTTCCCCTCCTGCTTCCCACGCTGCGGGCAGCTCTTCCCCTGTGCCATGGCCCCGGCTGGGGCTGGCGCTGGCACTGTGCTGCCTGCCCTCCTGGTGCTGGGGCCGCACTGCCCAGCCTTCCAGTGCTCCAGGGCTGGAGCAGCTAGGGCCATGCTGCCCGGTCTCCCAGCGCTCTGAGGTTGGGGGGACTGGAGCCACGCTGCCTGGCCTCCTGGTGCTGGGGATACCGGGGTGCTCAGGACTGGGGTCGCTAGCCTGGGGTGGGGGCCAGCAGCCACACTGGGGGGGCTCTGGGCTCCGGTGAGGGTGTGGAAGGGGCGGGGCTGGGGGCTAACCTCCCCGAACCAGTGGTTCACCCTCCGCCCATGCTTGTCCTGATGACAACACTGTGAACCTTGTGGGAGCTGCAGTCCCCCATTGCCTGTCCTGGCTAACCCCACCTGCCCTCCTCACTCAGCTCTGTGTCTGCCAGCCTCACTCTGTCCCTCTGCTGCCATGGGTGCCATGAGGAATTAGATTTCAGAGTAGCAGCCGTATTAGTCTGTATTTGCAAAAAGAAAAGGAGGACTTGTGGCACTTGTAGCTCACGAAAGCTTATGCTCAAATAAATTGGTTAGTCTCTAAGGTGCCACAAGTCCTCCTTTTCTTTATGAGGAATTAAGTCTTTTTGTGGGGGCAGAATTGGACAGGGTGTGTTTCTTTCTTTGGGAGAGAGCTAACAATGCTCCCACCAGGCAGAGAAGGTGGAGAATGACCTGACCTCACTGCCCGCAGCTGACACTAGCTGAATTTACCAGCTCAGAAGCCAAACAGATAGGGCTGTGGGGGTGTTTCTTTAAAGGGGTGGCTTATCGGCACCCCCTTTGCTAGCAAACTGAAGCCCCCACTCAAGGTACCGACCAAACCAAGAAGAGCAGTGCCTATGACATAAGTAGTAGAGCCCTACCAAATTCATGGCCATGAAAAACACATCGTGGACTGTGAAATCTGGTCTCCCCCCGTGAAATCTGGGCCTTTTTTGTGCTTTTAACCAATGCTATAAAAGTATCCTATACTATAGGGTAAAATTATACAAAAAGACACAGCGTTTCTCAAACTGGGGCTCCCAACCCAAAAGGGGGTTGCAAGGCTATTGTAGGGGGGTCACAGTATGGCTACCTTACTTCTGTGTTGTTGCTGGCGGCGGCACTGCCTTCAGAGCTGGGCACATGGCCGGCAGCAGCTGCTCTCCAGCTGCCCAGCTCTATATAAGGGGTGGAACAGAACAAAGGAGGTTCCAGTCATGAGAAATCCTCTAGTTACCACCTGAGCTGGAACAAGGGCTGGACCAGGGGAAAGGATTGGGCCCAAACTAGGAAGGAGTTCAGTCTGTGAAAGCAGCTTATTGGAACATCTCTGAGGGTGAGATTTTATCTGTAATCAGTTTCTTATTGTATTATGCTTAGACTGGTGTGTTTTGTTTTATTTTGCTCAGTAACTTGCTTTGTTCTGTCTGTTTTTACTTGGCACCACTTAAATCCTACTTTTTATATTTAATAAAATAAATATTTAATTATATTTCATAATTTTATATTTAATTAATTGTGCGTCAGCCTCGTTGTTTACATCAGAAATCCAGCAGGGGTTCCCCCTACCTCCAGCCCTCGCTGCTTGGGCGCAGGATGACATTCCTGAGATGGAACCAGTAATTCGGTTAATTAGTTTAATTAATTATGAACTGGATCATTTCAGGCATTTAGCAGCTTGTGTCACTCTCTGTTCTTTGTCCTGATCGATCTTAGCCATGGGAAAATGCAGAGATTGCAAACTCTGCTGATGGGACAAGTCATCCAAGTGTTGTGTGCCGGCCCGACTAGAAGAGCCGATGTTGCAATTAAGCAATTTTCATCTCATCTGATCTAATATAGGCTACATGTAGGGTTGGGGCTACAGTTTATGTAACTCTAGGTAGGGACATAGAATATTAGGGTTCGAAGGGACCTCAGGAGGTCATTGAGTCCAACCCCCTGCTCAAAGCAGGACCAAGTTTTGCCCCAGATCCCTAAATGGCCCTATTGAACTCACAACCCTGGGTTTAGCAGGCCAATGCTCAAACCACTGAGCGATTCCTCCCCCCATGACATGAGCGCCAACTCAGCCAATCATTACTCTTCTTCTACAGCTAATTTCCATGCTGGGTGTCATCGGTCCAGCCATGTATGTCAAAAGTTCTCATTGGCTGATGATTTGGAGAATCTCTTGTGGCTCTTTATAGGTCACATGCTTGGGCATGGGTGTTTGAAAATCTCCTTCTAGCATGACTGACTCTACTGTGCACTGAGGTGGCGCTGCTGGGGAAACGGAGGCAGGAGCACAGGGCTCGCCCCTAGATGCACAGAGCCTTTGGGACTCAGAGAACGAACTCTAGGGCCGGCCTTGCTAATGCAGCCCTATGAACCAATAGATCAACTGCAAATTCAAGGGCCAGATTCATCATTTTACTTTTGGCAGCTTTGCACAATTTCGGGGGTGCAAAGCAGGTGGGAACCTGAAGCCAACTGGCGGCTGCCCTTGGGCTGCTCTGCACTCCTCTCATGGGCCAGTGAATCACCCTTAAGAACTCAAAGGTAAAAATGAGTTAAGGTTGGTAGTTGATAGGACATCTTCAAATCATTGGGTCTGTTGTTTAGCATTTGGGTAGGAAATTTGAACTCGTTAGCAAAACAAACAGGCAAACGAGGAAGTGCCAAGACAAAACCAAACCATGGAGGTCAGGTGGACGGTGCGTGTTAGTAATGAAAGGGTAAAGGCACTTCAGGGAGGATGTGGTGATCCTCACGTGATTCCAAGCTAGCTCAAGCACTGCAAAGCCAAGGAATCTGGGGTAAGGCCACACTGAAAGGCAATCCAGTCATGTTAAAATCTGGAAATGCACAGGTCAGGCACCCACAGAGTTTTAGCTGTGCCCCTGTAGTGACCACAAGAGGGGGAAAACCAACTAACTTGTCTTTAAAAATTAGTTTAATCTAATGTGGGACCGGCAATTCCTAGGGCCAGCAGGGACCATTGTGATCATCTAGTTCAGTGGTCCCCAACCTTTCTCTGGGAATAGTATATTCCTATTCCCAGAAGACCATGGCGGGCACCAGACACCCCGCTGCCGAAAGACCGCCGACAAATGACAATGCTTCTCGGTGGCATTCCCGCGGGTGGTTCTCCGGTGGTTGTTCTTGGCGGCGGCCTTTCGGTGGCGCGGTGTCCTGGAGGCGCGTGCAACTGCCCTGGCGGGTGCCATTGCACCGGTGGGCACTGCGTTGGGGACCCCTGATAAGGTTGGACCTCCTGCAGAATACAGGTCAAAGAAGGTAACCCCAGTGCTTCGTGCATCTGCTACAGCAGACGTTTTAGAAAAGCACCCAGTGTACTGTGGGTTGTTTTTTACTCTGGGCTAATAAAGATGTTCATTACGTTTCCCATCTGCCAAGTCAGACTGAGAAGCAATTCCTACCCCCTGTGCTTCTCGGGAGACCATCCCCAGCTGGATGTTAGAGACTAAGGCCGCGGCCTGGGATCTGCACATCGACCTGTGCCACTCTTTCTCTGCAGCGCTCAGAGGCAGATGGAGGGCAGAAACCAAAGCGACGAGAGGAGAAAGGACAGGCCAGGGCTGGGAGGCCGGGACTGCTGCAGACGAAGGAACGGGTGATGGACACAGCCTCCCTCTCAACACGAGGTTCCTGGCCGGGAGCACCGGGCAGCTGGCAAAGGGAGAGGACAGTGTGGGTAACGCCAGGGGAGATGGCACAGACAATGCCACCGGCATTCTGGGTGCGGCAGGTGAGTGGCATGAACCGGACATTGTCACCCGGTTACTCAGCTGCTTTCGATCAGTTCAGCCAGTGACACAGCCCAGTTACATCAACTGGGCATCCTAGAATCATAGAATCATAGAATATCAGGGTTGGAAGGGACCTCTGGAGGTCATCTAGTCCAACCCCCTGCCCAGAGCAGGACCAATCCCCAACTAAATCATCCCAGCCAGGGCTTTGTCAAGCCTGACCTTAAAAACTTCTGAGGAAGGGGATTCCACCACCTCCCTAGGTAATGCATTCCAGTGTTTCACCACCCTCCTAGTGAAAAAGTTTTTCCTAATATCCAACCTAAATCTTCCCCACTGCAGCTTGAGACCATTACTCCTTGTCCTGTCATCTGCTATCACTGAAAATAGTCTAGATCCATCCTCCTTGGATCCACCTTTCAGGTAGTTGAAAGCAGCTATCAAATCCCCCCTCATTCTTCTCTTCTGTAGACTAAACAATCCCAGATCCCTCAGTCTCTCCTCATAAGTCATGTGTTCCAGACCCCTAATCATTTTTCTTGCCCTTTGCTGGACTCCCTCCAATTTTTCCACATCCTTCTTGCAGTGTGGGGCCCAAAACTGGACACAGTACTCCAGATGAGGCCTCACCAATGTCGAATAGAGGGGAACGATCACGTCCCTCGATCTGCTGGCAATGCCCCTACTTATACATCCCAAAATGCCATTGGCCTTCTTGGCAACAAGGGTACACTGTTGATTCATATCCAGCTTCTCGTCCACTGTCACCCCTAGGTCCTTTTCCGCTGAACTGCTGCCTAGCCATTCAGTCCCTAGTCTGTAGCGGTGCATGGGGTTCTTCCGTCCTAAGTGCAGGACTCTGCACTTGTCCTTGTTGAACCTCATCAGATTTCTTTTGGCCCAATCCTCCAATTTGTCTAGGTCACTCTGGGCCCTATCCCTACCCTCCAGCTTATCTACCACTCCTCCCAGTTTAGTGTCATCTGGAAACTTGCTGAGGGTGCAATCCACACCATCCTCCAGATCATTAATGAAGATATTGAACAACACCGGCCCCAGGACCGACCCTTGGGGCACTCCGCTAGATACCGGCTTGTCAAGGTTCCTCCCCCACTCTGAACTCTAGGGTACAGATGTGGGGACCTGCTGAAAACCTCCTAAGCTTACTTTTACCAGCTTAGGTTAAAACTTCCCCAAGGTACAAATTAATTTTACCCTTTGCCCTTGGAATTTCCACTGCCACCACCAAACTTTAACTGGGTTTACTGGGAAACATAGTTTGGACACATCTTTTTCCCCAAAATCCTCCCAACCCTTGCACCCCACTTCCTGGGGAAGGTTTGGTAAAAATCCTCACCAATTTGCATAGGTGACCACAGACCCAAACCCTTGGATCTTAGAACAATGAAAAAGCATTCAGTTTTCTTACAAGAAGACTTTTAATAGAAGTAAAGGAATCACCTTTGTAAAATCAGGATGGTAGATACTTTACAGGGTAATTGGATTCAAAACATAGAGAATCCCTCTAGGCAAAACCTTAAGTTACAAAAAAGACACACAGACAGGAATAGTCATTCTATTCAGCACAGTTCTTTTCTCAGCCATTTAAAGAAATCATAATCTAACACTTACCTAGCTAGATTACTTACTAAAAGTTCTAAGACTCCATTCCTGTTCTGCCCCCGGCAAAAGCAGCATACAGACAGCCCCAGACCCTTTGTTTTTCTCCCTCCTCCCAGCTTTTGAAAGTATCTTGTCTCCTCATTGGTCATTTTGGTCAGGTGCCAGCGAGGTTACCTTTAGCTTCTTAACCCTTTAGAGGTGAGAGGATTTTTCCTCTGGCCAGGAGAGATTTTAAAGGGGTTTACCCTTCCCTTTATATTTATGACACGCCTGCCAACTAGACATGGAGCCATTCATCACTACCTGTTGAGCCCGACAATCTAGCCAACTTTCTACCCACCTTGTAGTGCATCCATCCAGCCCGTACTTCCCTAACTTGCTGACAATAATACTGTGGGAGACTGTGTCAAAACCTTTGCTAAAGCCAAGGAATAACAAGTCCACTGCTTTCCCCTCATCCACAGAACCAGTTATCTCATCATAGAAGGCAATTAGATTAGTCAGGCATGACTTCCCCTTGGTGTATCCATGCTGACTGTTCCTGATCACTTTCCTCTCGTCTAAGTGCTTCAGAATTGAATTGAATTGAATGGTGCCCATGGAGCGACGGCCCATTGAACCAGCTGGGATCCAGCCCCATTGACTCTCATAGAGTGGTGGCCCATTGACCCCAAGTGGGGAGATCCGGCCCCATAGATTCCCATGGAGCGAAGGCCCATTGACCCCAGCTTGGATCCCACCCCGTTGACCCCACAGAGTGACGGCCTATTGACCCCAGGTGGGATCCAGCCCCATTAACCCCATGAAGCGATGGCCCATTCAACCCAGCTGGGATCCAGCCCCACTGACTCCTATAGAGTGGCGGTCCATTGACCCCACGGAGTGACAGCCCATTGACCCCAGCTGGGATCTGGTCCCATTGACCTCCATGGAAAATTGGCCTATTGACCCCAGCTCAGGGGATCCAGCCCGATTGACCCCACGTAGCAATGGCCCATTGACCCAAGTTGCAACCCAGCTCCATTGACCCCCATGGAGCAAATACCCATTGACCCCAGGTGGGGTAGTCCGGCCCCATTGACTCCATGGAGTGATGGCACATTGGCCCCAGCTGGGATTTGGCCAGTAACTTTATATAACATCCCTAACTCCATGGTTGCACTTCTCCACTATTACATGTGGCTTCCAGGCGCTTGAGCAAGGTGAATAAAGAACTCAGCAGACTTGGCCCTGATCTAATTTCCATGAGGATGCTTAGGTGTGTGTTGCCTGCACCATACTACACAGGAAAAAAAAGGACAATGAGATCTGTTCGTTCGTTCATCCAGACAGACCAGAACTCCTGGGTTCTCTCCCTGGCTCTGGGAGAGGAGTGGGGTCTGGTGGGTTATGGCAGGCGTCGGGGAGCTGGGAGCCAGGACTCCTGGGTTCTCTCTCTGGCTTTGGGAGGGAAACAGGGTCTGGAGGTTAGAGCAGTGGAGGGGGCTGGGAGCCAGGACTCCTGGGTTCTCTCCCCAGCTCTGGGAGGGGAGTGGGGGCTGATGGGTTAGAGAAGGGGGGGCTGGGAGCCAGGACTCCTGGGTTCTCTCCCCGGCTCTGGGAGGGGAGTGGGGGCTGCTGAGTGAGATCGGGGAGAGAGTCTGGGATACAGGACTCCTGGATTCTATCCAGCTCAGGAAAGCATGGGGGCTTGTTTCTTTCAGAAATCTACCTGAACAGGGGAACTCCCAACACCACCGAGTGTATCTGCTGACGGGGCTGGACAGGCTCCAGCTGTGAGTGATTCGACCCCATGACGGCCTGCCAGAACGGAGGAACGGCCATTGGACACATCTGCTTCTGTCCCCTGGGCTACAGTGGGGAGCGCTGTGACTGCAGGGACAGCTGCCAGATCTGCCAGAATGGGGGAACGCCCGTGGGAATGGAATGCACCTGCCCCCAGGGTACGGGGGGCCACGATGTGAATATTGTAACCCTGACACATGCAAAAACACGCACACCTGGACTAGCAGCAATAGCACCACCTTCACTAGAGCCTCCGTCCCCACAATCAAAGCACCCACCTCCTCCAAGTACACTCACATCTTGCACTTGAGAGTCCTGGACTCCACTCGCACCAAAATTGACACTAGGTCCTCCAATTCCAAGCACACCAACAGAGGCAACTCCCCCACCTCCACCCACATCGTAACAACCAAAACTTCCTCCAACTGCCACAGTACAACCACCATCCTCTCCACATCTACCCGGACCATCACAGCCACCACCTACCCGACATCCTCCCTAACCAGCTCAGCCACCGCCTCCCGCACCTCCACAGATAAAATTACGGCTCCCTGGACCTCAACCCCCACCAGCACAGTCACCACTTCCTCCACTTCCACTGGTACAACCATCATGCCCTTTACCTCCACCCCCACCAGCAAAGCTACGACTTCCTCCAGCCACAGCCCCACCACCATGGCCACCAGCTCCCACACCTCCAACCCCACAAGAACAGCCACAACCTCCCCGACCTCCACCCCCACCACCACAGCCACCACCTCCTACACAACCACAAACACAGTTATCACCTCTTTCACCTCTAACCCCCCCACCCCCACCTCCCGCACCTCTACAGGTACAACCATCCCCTACTTGGCTTCCACCCCCACCATTGTAGCAACAACCTCCTCCAGAACCATCACTACAGCCACATCCTCCCCCACCACCTCCCCCACCTCCATTGGTCCACCCACCACCCCCTTGACGGCCACCTCCACTGGTAAAAATTCCAGCTCCTCCACATCCACTTCTACAATGACCACTCCAAGTACCTCCACCACCACCCCGAGATCCACCACTGCCTCCACCTCCACTGGTAAAGCCACCACCCATTTGACTTCCACCCAAACCAGTACAGATACCACCTTCTCCACCTCCACTAGTACAACCACCACCCCCTTGACTTTCACCCCCACCAGCACAGCCACCATTTCCTTCACCTCCACTGGTACAACCACCATCCCCTCCACATCTACCCTGACCAGCACAACCACCATCTCCCCGACATCCTCCCCCACCAGCACAGCCACCACCTCCTCCACCTCCACTGGTACAACCCCCAGTGTCTTGATCTCCACCGGCACCAGTACAGTCACCACTTCCTCCACCTCTATTGGTACAAATACCCCCCCTTCACCTCCACCCCGAGTAGTACACTCACCACCTCCTCCACTGGTACAACTACCAACCCCTTGACCTCCATCCCCACCAGTACAATCACCACCACCTCCACCTCCACCCTCACTAGCACAGCCACCGCCTCCTCCACAACCACCACTACAGTTACCTCTTTCACCTCTACCCCCACCACCAGATCTACCACCTCCCCCACCTCCTCTGGTACCACCCCCACTCCTTTGACCTCCACCCCTACCACCACAGCCAACATCTCCTCCACCTCCACCAGTACAACCCCCATTCCCTTGACCTCCACCCCCATCAGTACAGTCACCACTTCCCCCACCTCCACCACCACGGACAGCATCTCCTCCACCTCCACCCGCACCAGTAAAGTCACCACCTTCTCCACCTCAGTTGGTACAACTACCACCCTCTTGACCTCCACAGCCACCCCCTCCCCCACCTCCCCTGGTACAACCCCCAAGTCCTTGACCTCCACCCCCACCAGCACAGCCACCACCTCCCTGATCTGCATAATGAGCATCCCATCCACATGGCCATTGACTATCCCTAGCACCACATGTCCTGTGACCTCTACCTGTGTGATCCCTGCCAATTGCCCTGTCCCCACTCAGGACTGGAGCACCACCAGCTGGGCCAGCACTACCCCAGGTGAGTCTCAACTCAGCTTCTGGATGGGGCTATGGCCGACATGGCCTTGTTGTGTATTGTGTATGCAATGTGCACAGGCCATGTCTTGTGTAACTGTTCTGGTGCGACCCAGGGGTAACTCTTCCTAAGTGTAAATATGGAGTAGCTCTTGCCTGGTGAGATTGCAGTTTGTCTCCTGTGTCTTGTGCATGTGCTGCAGCTCTTCTCTGATGTGACTACAGAGTGACTCTTCCCTGGTCTGCGTCTAGCGTAGCATCTGACTCTTGTAAATATAGAGTCACCCTTTACCAGTCTGCAACCAGTTTAACCTCTAGCTTGTTTCGACCCAGAGGAACTCCTCATTGATGAACATTTGGAAGAGGGCTGGTGAAAAATTTCCATGAAAAGCAACATTTCTGGGGCTAAAAGTTCAGTTTTTACAGAAATTTTTTGACCAGCTCTTTAGCCGCCTACAGTTCAAGCCACACAAATTCAACCTGGATATTAGGCACAAATATTTAACAGTGAGGTTAATGAACCATTGAAACAATCTCCCAAGAGCATTGGTGGAGTCACTGTATCTTGATACTGTCCAATTCGGTTTGGATGCTGTTGTAGAAGGGGCATTAGTCCAAGACGAAATTCTCTGGCCTCTTTTACACAGGTGCTGAGGGTCCCACTGAGGCCCACTGGGCTGAATAATTTTGTTTACACCAGGGGTAAAATCAGGAGTGAATTTCTTCAATTTCAGAGCTGTTACAGTGCTGTAATTGAGATCAGATCCCAACCCTGAGTTTAAGACCCTGTCTATGCTAGAGAAATTTCCACTGGTATAAGCGGATTAGTGTAGTGGAATTGGTGCAGATTCCTAATGTAGATGCACTTCACCGACACAAGACCCAAATACCTTACACTGGGGCAAATATCTTTAGTGCAGACAAGCCTAAGAATATCTGAGCTGGGGCTAGGAGACTGGGGCCTAGAAGTTAGAGCAGTGGGAGCTGGAAGCCAGGACTCCTGGGTTCTCTCTCTGGCTCTGGGAGTGGAGTGGAGTCTGGTGGTTTGGAGTAGGGAGGGCTGGGAGCCAGATGCCTGGCTCTGGGTGGGGGGCGGGGGGCTGGTGGGTTAGAGAGTGGGAAGCTAGGAGCTAAGTTCCCTCTAAGCTGTATGGCCATGCCGCAGCCTGTCAAGAGCCATGAAAGTGCTCAGGGTGCAGCAGGGAGAGATGCCTCTCCCCCAGCCCCAGAGCTGCCACGGCAGGGAGAGGCGCCTCTCCCCTGGTCCCAGCCCAGGCGCTACTGTGGGGAGAGAGGGCTGGGGAGAATCCTCTCTCCCTGCCACAGCCCTGGGACTGCCTGCACCCCAAACCCCTCATCCCCAGCCCCATCCCAGAGCCTGCACCCGCAGCTGGAGCCCCCACACTCCCATTGCCCCAGCTCTGAGCCCCCTCCTGCACCCTAAGCCTCTGATCCCTAGCCCCACCCCAGAGCCTGTACCCCAGCCAGAGCCCTCACCCCCTCGTACCCCAACCCCTTGCCCCAGCCCTGAGTCTCCTCCCACACTCTGAACCCCTCAGCCCCACCCCCACCACATATCACCTCCAAATTGGTGCACATAACAAAATTCATTCTGCACATGCATGGGAAAAATTAGAGGGAATATTGACTGGGAGCCAGGACACCTCAGTTCTGTTCCCAGCTCTGGGAGGGGAGTGGGGTTAGAGTAGCAGGTTAGAGAAGGGGGGCTGGAAGCCACGACTCCTGTGTTTTACCCCTGGCTCTGGAAGGGGAGTGGGGATGAGTGGGGATTGGCAGACTTTCCTGGCTCTCACTAACACTCATGGTGGATGTTTGTCCCTTTCAGTTTCCTGCCAGAATGGCGGCACATACAATGGGATCTAGTGCATCTGCATCCCTGGTTTCTCTGGCCCCGTGTGCTCCTCCCATGATACCAGAAAGGCCTGCCAGAATGGCAGCACTCCCATCGGTACCAAATGCATCTGCCCACCTGGACACTACGGCAACCTGTGTGAATCCTATAAAGCCTCCAGGGACTGCCAGAACGGGGGAACTCCGTTGGGAATTGAGTGCCTCTGCCCACCTGCGCACTATGACCTCTGGTGTGAATTGAATGACAGCAGCACTTCCAGGTCCACCACTACCAGGTCCCCTACCACCTCAGCTGGCACCATTCCCCCAAGCACAGTGTCCCCTCCCACCACATCCCAGAATACCACCACACCACATACCACCACAACTACCGCATCCCAGAATACTACCACGCCACATACCACATCTCAAAAAACCACCATGACCATCACGCCACATAGCACCATGACCACCACCCAAATTACCACCACCACCTGAAGTACAACTACACAGGACAGCACCCCCACCTGTGAGAATGGGGGGACCTGGATGAATGGTGGATGCCAATGCACATCCAGTTTCCAGGGACCTAAGTGCGAGTATGCCACAGAAGTCATCGAGGTCAAAGCCGGTAATGAAAACCTGTGTAAATCGATCCTTGTGTCTGGGGCCCAGACTGTCCCCCAGATTCATAGACTCCAAGTGTCACAGCCGGGTCATGGGTGGCCCCAGTCAGGGGCAGGAGCCAAGAATCAGATGGATCAAGATAGCAGCGGGTGAGAGGCAGGAGACAAACAGGAGGTCAGGAACCACAAATCAGAGGACATGAGTCAAGCTGGGTGGGGAGGTCAGGAAATCAAGCCAGAAGAGAAGGCACAGGATTTGTTAAGCTAAATAGACTGAGCTCCTGGAGTCTCTCATGCTAAGGAAGGTTTTCTGAGCACCCCATGATGCTGCAATGCATGAGATCCTTGGAAACCCAAGCAGGGACATCCCATGAGCCAGGATCCAGGATGGCTGGTCCCATGTAGGAGCATCGTTAGCATCCGAGGGGGTTGTGTGGCTGGGACTGTGAGCCAGAACCCAGTAAGGCAGCATGGCTGGCTCATGGGAATATGAGGTCTTGAATCCTGGAGTCTCATCCCAGCAGACCTGGCCAGGTGGGACAACATGGTTCTGTTCCCGGGCTGCGGGAGGACGGTGAGGAAACACTTTCAGCAGCAGGATGGCGGGTAGTGAAAAGACAAGTGTCCCTCCTTGCTGGCCCCCTCTGGCTCGGTAACGAATGATGTGATGGGTTCTGAAGGGCAGTAGAGTCCTTTCCCTTGGCCCTGGATGCTGGGGGTCCTGGGATGTGCACATCAGGAGAGCTAACAAGGACCCCCGGGGGGAGAAGGCAATTCCCCTCTGCCATTCCCATGGTTTCTGCCGATTTTCACTGTGTTTCTTCCCCCTGCCCAACGCCCCAATGACGAGGTGATTCTAACAGTGGACGTGAAGCTGCAGATCACCAGCCACAAATTCACCCCCGAGCTGAAGGACAACACAACTCAAGAATACAAAAAGTTTACCTTGGACTTCAAACAACAGGTGGGACCCGGAGGAGCGACCGGGAAGGGGGAGTTAGTGAGAGAGAGGCCCCCAATGGGGTGGATGGTCGGGAGGATGTGGGGGAACTTCCCAAGAGAGGTATGAGATCAGGGGATCATCTCCCAGGGGAAGGGCTGGGAGGCCCATTGCTGAAGACGTTAGGAGCTAGGACTGAGCACAATGCTGGGGAATGGGATGATCCCAGCCCACCAGAGGGGAATAGACTTTAATGGGTCTTTCCCAGTGCTGAGCACTGGTTCCTGGGGTGTGTCCAGGTGGGAGCAGGTTGATGCCATGGCTGGGGACCTCAGCAGCCCCCTGGGCTCACAAGGTCCCATCTCAGGGCTTGGAGGGGGTGGAAGTTCAGAGCAGCCCCTGCCAGTGACGTGCGCTCTATTCCCTTCCAGATGAAGTTGGTTTACAGCAACGTCCCAGAGTACAAAGACGTGGTGATCCTGAAACTGACGTGAGTATCCCCCAAAGCTCCACCCACAACCTGAGCTCCGCCCACAAGCCACCACCCATCCCCTGTGAGACTCCTAAAGGAGACTCCCCTCACAGTAGCCGTGCGTAAGTGTGTGTTTTGGTCATGTAGTTGGCTCTTTGGCACCAATGGTTCGCCAGTGTTCAGAGCCTTTCTGGGCCACGTCTCTTAGGAGGAGAATTTTAATAGAAGAAAAAGTAAAAGAATCACCTCTGTAAAATCAGGATGGTAAATACCTTACAGGGTAATTGGATTCAAAACATAGAGAATCCCTCTAGGCAAAACCTTAAGTTGCAAAAAGACACAAACCCAGGAATATCCATTCCATTCAGCAGAGCTTATTTTACCAGCCATTTAAACAAAACAGAATCTAACGCATATCTAGCTAGATTACTTACTAAGTTCCAAGACTCCATTCCTGTTCTGTCCCCGGCAAAAGCATCACACAGACAGAGAGAAACTTTGTTTCTCCCCCCCACAGCTTTTGAAAGTATCTTGTCTCCTCATTGGTCATTGTGGTCAGGTGCCAGCGAGGTTATCCTAGCTTCTTAACCCTTTACAGGTGAAAGGGTTTTTCCTCTGGCCAGGAGGGATTTTAAAGGTGTTTACCCTTCCCTTTATATTTATGACAGAGGCTTAATTATTACATTTGCTCTTTTTAAATCTAGCAAAACGTTCTAAGTTCCAGATGTATTTTCCTTCTTTTTGTTTTTTAAAAAAAAAGTATCTTTTTTAAGAACAGGATTGGGTTTTTGTGTCCTAAGAGGTTTGTGCATAGGTTGTTTAATTAGTTGGTGGCAACAGCTCATTTCCTTTGTTTTCTTTCTCAGCTCTTCCCCAGAGGCAGGGGGTGAAAGGGCTTGAGGGTACCCACAGGGAGGAATTCCCAAGCGCTCCTTCCTGGGTTCAAAGGGGTTTTTTGCATTTGGGTGGTGGAAGCATCTAGCCCACTCAAAGTGCCAGAGTGGGGAATCAGCCTTGACAACCTGAAAATCAATATCCTAGCTCTTGCCTTTGCAACCGGGGAAACCCCCTACTCAGCCCACATGACTTAGTGGCAGTGTGCCTTGGGCAGTAGCCTCCATTGTTTGTAGCTCTCTCTGCTCCACAATGGGGATTAATTGCTCCTTCCACTGACTCTTAAAGAGGGCAGTTGGAACAGCCTGTTGGCTTTCATGAGGTTTGTGATTGTCACTGGAGCTCAGAGCCCCCTCCCAGCAGATGGTGGCACCTTTCAGCTCAGTATGTTCAGTGTGAACAATATTTGTCCATCCTTGTCCTTCCTCCCAGTCCAGAAACAGTTAACAGTGTTGATGTTCAAACGTGGGTCCCTTTGACTTTCACGCTGATCAGCACCCTCTTCTGGGGATGGGGGTGTCGTTAGGTCCAGTTCTGGCATCCGCATTTTCAAAAGGAAGTTGAAAAATCGGAGAGGATGCAGAGAAGAGCCACAAAAATTATTTTAAGGGCTGACAGTGGGAGACTTGGAGCTTGATCTGGTTATTTTATCAGTAGGACAATCCAGAGGTACTTACCCACCACACCCAGGCATGCCTATGGTGGTTAAGTACTTCCACGGGGAGCAGACACCAGGTAGTAAGGGGCTCTCTAATTTAACAGTAAAAGGCAGCACAAGAATCACATTAAAGCTGGATAAATTCAACTTAGAAATAAGTCAAAACTTTTCCAAGTGAGGGTGGTTAACAAATGCAAAAGGGAAGTGGTGGCTTCTCCACCTCTTCCTGTCTTCAGATGGATGCCTCTCTGGAAGGTGCTTTAACCAAACACAAGTTATTAAGCTGGTGTGTTTCTTCAGCCTGCAATACACAGAAGGTTGGACGAGATGAGTCACTGCTCCCTTCCAACCTTAAACCCCACAAAATATATGAATCGAATTCATTGGGCATTGGTGCTTCAGTAGTCTATGCCTGGGAGACAATCAAATCCCATGTGCTCTGTGGGGGGCACCTGAGCGGACACCCCAGGAAGGAGGGACACACCAACCCATGCTGGGTTTGTTCCTTCAGGCAGGGCAGCATCGTGGTGGATCACATTGCCATCCTGGCTTTACCTGTCACCGAGAAACTCAACAAAACCTTTGAGAATGTGGCTGGGCAGCTGAAGACACAGATAGAGATGGCATCTGAGAAACAGAACTGCAACGGCAGCTCCTGTGAGTCTCTGTGCGGTGAGGGCAGATGAGGGCTGGATGGAGAGGGGACAGATCCATGGTCTTGGGAGGAAGATTCTCCATCACTCCACCCCCAATCTCTGCCAGGGCAGCTGCATACCACTTTAGTACACAGATAGATAGACAGATAAATAGATAGATAGAGTGGGTGTATGGGGATAGATAATTAGATAGATAGATTAGATAGTGTGTGGAGAGAAAGAGGGGAGTTTTTATGGGGTGGATGGATGGGGTGGAAGGGATGAATGGAGGGGGCTGTGACAGGTTCCCCCCGGGGTGCGACATGGAACCCATGCACCCCCTCCCTTCCTCCATCTATCTACCTATCTATCCCCACCCACCTATCTCTCTATCTCTATCTCTCTATCTATCTATCCCCATACACCCTCTCTCTCTCTCCATCCTATCTATCTATCTGTCTATCTATCCATCCAGCCATCCATTCCCATACTCCCTTGTGACAGTTTCCCCCTGGGGTACCACCTGGAACTGGGATACCACTGAGCCTTCCTGACCCACCAGCCTGTGCTCCCTTTTACACCATACTGCTGTGACAAGCTGAAAAGCCCTCTCTCTAGCCTGCACTTTCACCAGCATAAATACAGGTAGGGACACACCCAGCTGCAGTTATATGCAGGCAGGCTCTCTGATCAGCCCCTCAGGCACGCACCCCCTTGGGAGTATAAACCCAAAATTATATTATCTTGCGCTGCACAGGGAACAGTACAGTGTAAGCTCATAAAATTTGCCCCCTCCCTCAATGTGGAGAGGAATATGCAACAGCTTCCTCCCCCTGAGTTATGATTCCCACACACCGGTTTAGATAAAGCAAAACAAATCTATCAACTACAAAAGATAGATTTTTAGTGATTATAAGTGATGTCAAACAGATCAAAGCAGATTACCTCAGGAATCAATCCTGAAGCACTTACATGAGAGGAAAGTGATCAGGAACAGTCAGCATGGATTCACCAAGGGTAGGTCATGCCTGACTAATCTAATAGCCTTCTATGATGAGATTACTGATTCTGTGGATGAAGGGAAAGCAGTGGATGTATTGTTTCTTGACTTTAGCAAAGCTTTTGACACGGTCTCCCACAGTATTCTTGTCAGCAAGTTAAAGAAGTATGGGCTGGATGAATGCACTATAAGGTGGGTAAAAAAGTTGGCTAGATTGTCGGTCTCAACGGGTAGTGATCAATGGCTCCATGTCTAGTTGGCAGCCAGTGTCAAGTGGAGTGCCCCAGGGGTCGGTCCTGGGGCCGGTTTTGTTCAATATCTTCATAAATGATCTGGAGGATGGTGTGGATTGCACTCTCAGCAAATTTGCAGATGATACTAAACTGGGAGGAGTGGTAGATACGCTGGAGGGCAGGGATAGGATACAGAGGGACCTACACAAATTGGAGGATTGGGCCAAAAGAAACCTGATGCGGTTCAACAAGGATAAGTGCAGGGTTCTGCACTTAGGATGGAAGAACCCAATGCACAGCTACAGACTAGGGACCGAATGGCTAGGCAGCAGTTCTGCGGAAAAGGACCTAGGGGTTACAGTGGACGAGAAGCTGGATATGAGTCAGCAGTGTGCCTTGTTGCCAAGAAGGCCAATGGCATTTTGGGATGTATAAGTAGGGGCATAGCGAGCAGATCGAGGGACGTGATCGTTCCCCTCTATTCGACATTGGTGAGGCCTCATCTGGAGTACTGTGTCCAGTTTTGGGCCCCACACTACAAGAAGGACGTGGATAAATTGGAGAGTCCAGTGAAGGGCAACAAAAATGATTAGGGGTCTGGAACACCTGACTTATGAGGAGAGGCTGAGGGAACTGGGATTGTTTAGTCTGCGGAAGAGAAGACTGAGGGGGGATTTGATAGCTGCTTTCAACTACCTGAGAGGTGGTTCCAGAGAGGATGGTTCTAGACTATTCTCAGTGGTAGAAGAGGACAGGACAAGGAGTAATGGTCTCAAGTTGCAGTGGGGGAGGTTTAGGTTGGATATTAGGAAAAGCTTTTTCACTAAGAGGGTGGTGAAACACTGGAATGCGTTACCTAGGGAGGTGGTAGAATCTCCTTCCTTGGAAGTTTTTAAGGTCAGGCTTGACAAAGCCTTGGCTGGGATGATTTGATTGGGGATTGGTCCTGCTTTGAGCAGGGGGTTGGACTAGATGACCTCCTGAGGTCCCTTCCAACCCTGATATTCTATGATTCTATGATACCTAGCAAATAAACAAAAAATGCAAACTAAGCTTAATATACTAAAGAGAGGGGATACGAATAACAGAATCTCACCCTAAGTGATGATACAAACAGGCTGCAGATTCTTAAGGGACAAGCTGCACTTGCTTACAGCTTGGAATCCCCAGGTGTTCCATTCGCAGGCTAAAAATCCCTTTAGCCTGGGTCCAGCACTTCCCCCAGTTCAGTCTTTGTGCTTCACGTGTTTCTAAGAGCCTTCTTGGGTGGGGGAGTCAGTGAAGAATCAAGATGATGTCACTCCCCTTCCTTATATAGCTTTTGCATATGGCAGGAACCCTTTGTTTCAAAGCGTGCTTCCCACACCAGCCAGTGGAAAAATACTGACCTCCCAAGATGGAGTCCAGCACCAGGTGACCTAGTCACATGTCTCTGTAGAGACACAGCAGCCATCACCCACTGACTGTTCGGAGCGTTCACAGGAAGGCTCACCAGATGGGAGATAAGAAAAGGAGTACTTGTGGCACCTTAGAGACTAACCAATTTATTTGAGCATGAGCTTTCATGAGCTACAGCATGTGATGAAGTGAGCTGTAGCTCACGAAAGCTCATGCTCAAATAAATTGGTTAGTCTCTAAGGTGCCACAAGTACTCCTTTTCTTTTTGCGAATACAGACTAACATGGCTGTTACTCTGAAACCAGATGGGAGATAAGCTTCTCCTAAGGCCTATTGTTTCTTCCCAATGGCTCATTAACCTGAATGGGTGCTTCCCAGCCAGGCATCTAGACTGAGAGCATTTTGTCTAGTGGGCATTGCCCAGGAATAGTTACATGTGAAATAGATACAGAGTCAATATTCATAACTTCGGATACAAAAATGATATGTGCATCCAAATAGGATAATCATATTCAGCAAACCATAACCTTTCCAATGACACCTCACATGCCTTAGCTTGCATAAAATACATCATAATTATGCCATAATAATATCAAACTAATATGATGGTGAAGAATATGGGGTCCAGTGTCACAGAGGCTGTGGGGATCGGGGAAATGGATGGAGAGAGAAGTGCTGACCTCTGTGATTTCTGTGGCAGGCCCGAGGTTGCAAAGACCAGCTTTCTCCCTTCCCCTGCACCTCGAGCCCCATGTCCTGAGGGCGGCCTTTCACAGGCCTAGACAGGGGCCAGGTCATTGGCCAGGCCTTTTCCAGCCCCCAAATCAATGGCAAGGCCCGAGCAGCTTGGGGAGCTTCGGGCGCCGCAAGGGGGGTGGTGTGCAGCTCAGAGGCGATTGTCCCCATCTCTCACTCCTGCTCCCGGCCACCCCCGGATCGGCTCACTAACAACTGCCTGTCCCATGTCTTCCAGGCGAGATGTGTTTCAACGCCTCCTCTGCTGACGTCTCTAAGGAGACAATGCCAATGTTCAATGGCACTGGTGAGTGACCCATGGCCGCCCGGTGGGGGAGCGGCGCTGGGGTGGGACAGAGGGGGTGTCAGTGCTTTCTCTGCAGCCAGCGACCCATGACCCCTCTCTCTCCTTTGCAGAGTACTGCCAGAAAGCAGCCCCCGAAGGCTGCGGGGAGTTCTACTTCCCTAACCTCACCAAGTCTGGCCTCTCCTGCATCTCCAACTGCACCAAGAGCACGCCTGGCTTCATTAACTGCAACTACAGGCAGTGCCAGCTGATGCGAGCCGGCCCCCAGTGCATGTGAGTTGTGCGTGTACACGAGTGTGCACACATGTACACAGGTGTGCACAGGCACACACACATGCATGTGCAAATGGATGCACACATGCAGCCACACGTGTGCACATGTATGCGCACACACATGCGTGTGTGCTCACACATGTGTCGAGTTCACGTAATTGTTTTGACCAACCCCCAAGAAACCCCAAATGCTTTGGAAATGCCAGGATGAACCATTTCATTCTGACCCAACTCCAAGGTGTTTTGGGTTCCATTCTGGGCACTTTACCACAAGCAAAGGAGGACTGGACTTGCAAAGTAGCCAGAGGAAGTGCCTTTCTGCTAACTTCTAGACCTAGGGTGAGGGGGGAATGCCCTGGGATCTGGCAGGTCAATCCCCTCCTCTGCTAGCTATAGACTCCTCCTCCTCTGGCTGCCTTGTGATACTCATCCTTCTTCGCCTGTTACAAACACCTGACTGAGAAATGGAAACCGTCAGGTCAGGTCAAAGAGGTTTTGTATCCACTCAGCTTGGAAGTTTTTCCAGCTTTTCCATCTGACTCCCACAACTTTGGGACCAGCTCAGCTTTGGCTTGACCTGAAACAATTATTTCTCTGTTTTGTGTTTGCTCGAGTGGCTCTCAAAAGGGAAAACCCATGATTGGCAGCTCTAACACAGACTTGGGATAGTTAAGTCCCAGGGAGACTGGGAAGAGCTACAAAAGGATCTCACAGAACTGGGCGACTGGTCAACAGAATGGCGGATGAAATTCAGTGTTGATAAATGCAAAGTAATGCACATTGGAAAAGATAATCCCAACTATACGTATAAAATGGTGGGGTCTAAATTAGCCATTACCACCTAAGAAAGGTTTCAGAGTAGAAAAAGAGATCTTGGCATCATTGTGGAGAGTTCTCTGAAAACATCCACTCAATGTGCAACGGCAACCAAAAAAGCGAACAGAATGTTGGGAATCATTAGGAAAGGGAGAGATAATAAGACTGTTCAGCTTGGAAAAGAGACGGCTAAGGGGGGATATGATAGACGTCTATAAAATCATGTGGAGAAAGTAAATAAAGAGGTGTTATTTACTCCTCATAACACAAGAATGAGGGGGCACCAAATGAAATTAATAGGAAGCAGGTTTAAAACAAACAGAAGGAAGTATTTTTTCACACAACGCACAGTCAACCTGTGGAACTCCTTGCCAGAGGATGTGGTGAAGGCCGAAACTATAACAGGGTTAAAAAAGAACTAGATACATTCCTGGAGGATAGGTCCATCAATGGCTATTAGCCAGGATGGGCAGGGATGGTGTCCCTAGCCCCTTTTTGCCAGAAGCTGGGGATGGGTGACAGGGGATGGATCACTGGATGATTCCCTGTTCTGTTCGTTCCCTCTGGGGCACCTGGCACTGGCCACTGTCAGTAGGCAGGATACTGGGCTAAATGGAACATTGGTCTGGCCCAGGATGGCCGTTCTTACATTCTTATGACTCGGATCCCTGCAGAAGGACCCGGGACAGCAGGATCACTCCACTCACTGGAGACGGAAAGTCCAAACTGGACGGGGGATCCCAGGGAAGTGGCTCTGGGGACAGGATGGGGCAGGGCGGAGAAGGGGCTAGGGTGGGGCTGTTTTCATCCCCTGTGTCTCCCCACAGCTGCTCCGAGACGGGCTTGTACTGGTACCCCACAGAGTGCTGCGCCACCCGCATCAGCAGATTGGGCGTCGGTCTGGGCGTGGCCATCACAGTGCTGGTGATCTTGAGTGCCATCCTAGGTGTCTTTCTGTTCAGAGCCAAGAGGATGAAAACCCAGTTCAGGTAACTGGGCCGGGAACGCATGGGTGGGCCCAGCCTTCAACTGAGATGGTGTGAGCCTGCGGTTAGAGCATGGGAATGGGTGCCAGGACTCCTGGGTTCCCTCCCCAGCTCTGGGAGGGGAGTGGGGGCTGGTGGGTTAGAGCAGGGGAACTGGGAACAAGGACTCCTGAGTTCTATTCTAGCTCTGGAAGGGGAGGGGAGGGGAGGGGGATCTAGAGGGTTAATTCAGGGGGGCTAGGAGCCAGGATGCCTGGGTTCTATGCCCAGCTTTACTCCCCATGTCTGTACCTCCATTTACCTCTATTGAAAGTGGGCATAAATGTTCTTTCCTGGGGCAGAGGGAAGGTTGTGAGGCTCCACTGAGGAAGGTTTGCTGCGAGGTATCCATGGTGGGGTTGGGGTTGGTCCGAGAATGACCCTCGCCTCTTTGACTCAATGGGTGGGTGCAGAAGGAGGGAGTGGAGGGGCAGAGGCCTGGTCAGATGCCCTCAGGGGCCTGGTGGGGAGGTAGAAGCCTCCACCACCTGCTCCCTCTGCAGCCTGCACTCGGAGAAGGCCAACACCGAGCAGTGGTTCGAGGACGATGACCTTGAGTGGAATGCAGCTGGAAGGTTCTGCTACAGGAACGAAGGAGCCGACTCCTGGAAAGGTAATGCTGGCCCTGGGCAGGGCAAAACCGGCTGGTGGAAACCCCTGGGCCAAGGACAGCAGCCCACGGAGACTGGGTCTGCACCATCAGCTAGGGAGGACGGTGCCGAGACCGGCTGGGCCTAGGGAGCAATTCTCCCCAGGGCACCTTTGAGGGAGGTGGTCCCGGGCACCGTGGCAGCCAGTCCCAGAACCTCAGCGCTCAAAAGCCACGCGCCCGCTGGCTGAATCCTCCGCCTTCCTAATCTGGCTCTTCTGCCTGGCCTGCAGGATTGCATGGGACCAGCTCCTTCAAGATTAACATGGAATCCATGGACACCTCTCTCCCGGTAGGTTTGGCCATATCGGTCCCCTCCTCCTGTTGCCTGCAATGGCCCATTGAGAGCAAGCCCTGCTCCGAATGGGAGATGGAGCCATCTGGGGTGACGTCACTCCAGCACCAAACCTCCTTGCTCGGGCAGCCTGTAGAGCAGAGGTCCCCAAACTGTGGGGCCAGCCCCCCTATGGGGGTGCAAAGAAACATTTGGGGAAGCGTGGCATGGCCCGCCTAACCTACCTTGCTCTGCTCCAGCCTTGGCTGCAAACCCACCCCCAGCTGCAGCCCCAGCCTCAGCCACCTTAACCCTGTGCACATCCCCCCACCCTCCCCCAGGAGCCATGGTTTGGCTCCACGGGCAGGGGCGCAACCCAGAAAAGTTTGGGGACCACTACTCCAGATAGACGAAATAGGGCCCTCTCTCCTGGGAAGCCAGGACTCTGTGGAAGATTTGTGGGGGAGGCAGATAATCAGCCGAACATGCACTCCTGATGTGCTCCTGGGATGCACAAACAGGGGAGGAGGAGGAGCAGAGAGATGATTTTTGCACTGTTGCTGGCCCAGGTGAGATTGTGGTTGGGACCAAAAACAAAGACGTCTTTTTGCGGGGAAAGGGGGATTTCAATATGGATGGGAAAGGAAAATTCCTGCTTGACCATTTTCACTGAAGAAAAGTAAAAAGGTCCCCCAGTACCCCCCGCCAAACCTGCCCCCCCTCACTGTGGCTGGGGCTGAAAACTTTCCCACCAACATAGTCACTTAAGAAAAGAGCTATCCCCCAATTCCCCCGCCCCCATCTCTTGCCATTCCAGGTGCACATCCAGAGGCCGGAGACTCTCGTTACCCAGCTGTGAGCTTCCTCCTTCCTCAGCGACCACCCTCCACATCCAGCCAGCCCCCTCTCCCGGCTCCCCTGGCTGGGACACCAGGGCCCTGCTGCTGGGGTGTCGGTGGTGCTGCCTGATGCCCCACACAGCCCCCTGGAACAGTTACTGAGATGGGGTCCTGGAGGAGCTGATTCTCCTCTTGCCCCTGTGTAAATCAGGAGTAACTTCGCTGGGGTCTCTGGTGCCAGTTTCCCTCTCTCTCAACATGGTGTAAATCAGGAGTAAGTCCACTGGGGCCATTTCCCCTCTTGCTTGCCCAGTGTACATCAGGAATAACTCCACTGGGGTTTATCAGGCTGGTTCCCCTCTGCGCTCTTCCCGATGTATCAAAGGGAACGTGAGCTCAGCATCAGGCCCCTTGAGGGGGGCATTCACACTGCCCAGCCATCTGCTCCCAGTGGGATGCGACCTTTAGCAGTTCCAGAGGCTAGTTCTGCAGTGCCACCCCAGACAATCTCCACAGGCATGATGCAGATTTTCCCCTCTGCCCCCAGTACAAGGGCCAGCCTTAGGGAAAATGGTGTCCTGGGTGAACGTGGATTTTGGTGCTCCTGGTCCCTGCTGCCTCCCAACCCATCCCCCTGCTCCCACTGCCTCCCCAGGCTCCCCACACATCTCCTCTGTTCTGCGTGGCCTCCCCACCCATCCCGCAATGCCCGCTGCCTCCCCAAGCTCCATACCCATCCTGCCTGGCTCCCACTGTCTCCCTGGCCTCCCCACCCATCCCTCCAACCCCCACTGCCTCTCCAGAATCCTCACACATCTCCCCTGCCCCCGTTGCCTCCCCACCCATCCTGCCTGGTCCCAACTGCCTCTCCGGGCTCCCCAAACATCTCCCCTGATTCCCGCTGCCTCTATGGGTTCCCCACCCATCCCCCCAGCCCCTGTTGCAACCCTGAGCTCCCCACCCATCTACCCTGGTCTCCGCTGCCTCCCTGGGCTTCCCACCCATCCCTCTGACCCTCGCTGCCTCCCTCTGCCATTTTCCTGAGCTCCCATACGCAGCCTGACGTCCCAGGTATGCCCCACTCCTTACCTCTTCACCACGGTGCCCCAGTACTTAATTTGTAAAGCCCGGCACCTCTGGGCTCCTGGCCAACAGCCGCCACTCTCCAGCCACCCCGCTCTGAAGGCAGCACCTACCATACCACCCGTCCATCTGTGCTGCTGCTGGCTGCGACGCTGCCTTCCCTGCTGGGCACCCAGCCAGCAGCCGCAGCTCTCTGGCCACCCAGCGGGTGCTGAATTTGTGCCGGGGCTAAGCCTTTCGTTACAAATTAAACTCTGTGGCACTCCCTGACCAAAACACCCTTGGCCATCGCCTACATCACCCACCCCTAAGGCCAACCCTGCCCAGCACATGCACTTTAACCCACATCAGGCGCCTGCCCCAGCCCGGCTAAGGTGGCCTGTCCCTTCAGTAGCCCACAGGGATGGGTCTGGGGTGAGGGGGAGGGCGTGTCCCTTGTCCTGCTCTTGAGCTCGGTCTCTCTTTGCATGGGAAGACTTGATTCTGCAATAAAATGATGATGATGCATTAGTGTTGTTGTTATTTCAGCAACAAACCCTCCCCCCCCCCCCCCCCCGCATCCATGGTGGTAGCACAGTACACACACACCCTGTCGTGGCCCAGGGTCCAGCTGCGGTAGGTGCTGTATGTTATTTATTACATGCATTACGGTAGTTCAGTACACACACACACACACACCCTGTCGTGGCCCAGGGTCCCACTGCAGTAGACGCTGTATGTTATTTATTACGTGCATTATGGTAGAGCCTCAGCACCCCCGAGGTTGTGGCCGAGGTGGGGCTAGGAGCTGTACAGACACAGAACAAAAAGCCACTGCCCGGTGCCTGCCCCACGGCGCCAGCGAGCTCAGTCTCAGCTGAGCAGCCCCCGAGGATGCGAGAGACTGATATGACTAACATGAAGGGGAAGGGAGTCCAGGAGAGCTGGCTGTATTTCAAGGAATCCCTGTTGAGGTTACAGGGACAAACCATCCCGATGAATCGAAAGAATAGTAAATATGGCAGGCGACCAGCTTGGCTAAACAGTGAAATCCTAGCGGATCTTAAACATAAAAAAGAAGCTTACAAGAAGTGGAAGGTTGGACATATGACCAGGGAAGAGTATAAAAATATTGCTTGGGCATGTAGGAAAGATATCAGGAGGGCCAAATCGCACCTGGAGCTGCAGCTAGCGAGAGATGTCAAGAGTAACAAGAAGGGTTTCTTCAGGTATGTGGGCAACAGGAAGAAAGCCAAGGAAAGTGTGGGCCCCTTACTGAATGAGGGAGGCAACCTAGTGACAGAGGATGTGGAAAAAGCTAATGTACTCAATGCTTTTTTTGCCTCTGTTTTCACTAACAAGGTCAGCTCCCAGACTGCTGCGCTGGGCATCACAAACTGGGGAAGAGATGGCCAGCCCTCTGTGGAGAAAGAGGTGGTTAGGGACTATTTAGAAAAGCTGGACGTGCACAAGTCCATGGGGCCGGACGAGTTGCATCTGAGAGTGCTGAAGGAATTGGCGGCTGTGATTGCAGAGCCCTTGGCCATTATCTTTGAAAACTCATGGCGAACAGGGGAAGTCCCGGATGACTGGAAAAAGGCTAATGTAGTGCCCATCTTTAAAAAAGGGAAGAAGGAGGATCCTGGGAACTACAGGCCAGTCAGCCTCACCTCAGTCCCTGGAAAAATCATGGAGCAGGTCCTCAAAGAATCAATCCTGAAGCACTTACATGAGAGGAAAGTGATCAGGAACAGTCAGCATGGATTCACCAAGGGAAGGTCATGCCTGACTAATCTAATCGCCTTTTATGATGAGATTACTGGTTCTGTGGATGAAGGGAAAGCAGTGGATGTATTGTTTCTTGACTTTAGCAAAGCTTTTGACACGGTCTCCCACAGTATTCTTGTCAGCAAGTTAAGGAAGTATGGGCTGGATAAATGCACTATAAGGTGGGTAGAAAGCTGGCTAGATTGTCGGGCTCAATGGGTAGTGATCAATGGCTCCATGTCTAGTTGGCAGCCGGTGTCAAGTGGAGTGCCCCAGGGGTCGGTCCTGGGGCCGGTTTTGTTCAATATCTTCATAAATGATCTGGAGGATGGTGTGGATTGCACTCTCAGCAAATTTGCGGATGATACTAAACTGGGAGGAGTGGTAGATACGCTGGAGGGGAGGGATAGGATACAGAAGGACCTAGACAAATTGGAGGATTGGGCCAAAAGAAATCTGATGAGGTTCAATAAGGATAAGTGCAGGGTCCTGCACTTAGGATGGAAGAATCCAATGCACCGCTACAGACTAGGGACCGAATGGCTAGGCAGCAGTTCTGCAGAAAAGGACCTAGGGGTTACAGTGGACGAGAAGCTGGATATGAGTCAGCAGTGTGCCCTTGTTGCCAAGAAGGCCAATGGCATTTTGGGATGTATAAGTAGGGGCATAGCGAGCAGATCGAGGGACGTGATCGTTCCCCTCTATTCGACACTGGTGAGGCCTCATCTGGAGTACTGTGTCCAGTTTTGGGCCCCACACTACAAGAAGGACGTGGATAAATTGGAGAGAGTCCAGCGAAGGGCAACAAAAATGATTAGGGGTCTAGAGCACATGACTTATGAGGAGAGGCTGAGGGAGCTGGGATTGTTTAGTCTGCAGAAGAGAAGAATGAGGGGGGATTTGATAGCTGCTTTCAGCTACCTGAAAGGAGGTTCCAAAGAGGATGGCTCTAGACTGTTCTCAATGGTAGCAGATGACAGAACGAGGAGTAATGGTCTCAAGTTGCAATGGGGGAGGTTTAGATTGGATGTTAGGAAAAACTTTTTCACTAAGAGGGTGGTGAAACACTGGAATGCGTTACCTAGGGAGGTGGTAGAATCTCCTTCCTTAGAGGTTTTTAAGGTCAGGCTTGACAAAGCCCTGGCTGGGATGATTTAACTGGGAATTGGTCCTGCTTCGAGCAGGGGGTTGGACTAGATGACCTTCTGGGGTCCCTTCCAACCCTGATATTCTATGATTCTATGATTCTATGATACAGAGCAGGGGTCTCCACACAACAGCGGCCTCCCTGCTGGTGAGTTCCTGGTGGGCGCTAGGACACGGGAGCATTTTAGGGAGGGTCTGACATGGTCTCTGTGTCCCCCCCACCCCATATGCCCACAGGCCAGGAATCAGACTTGCTGGCAGTGAAGGGCTTGGTCCTGTCATCCTCCAACACCTCTTCCTGCCTGTGCACTGAGTCTGCCCCTCTTCCCTGTGTATTCAGTGTTAGAGGGGGTCTGTCATAAATATAAAGGGAAGGGTAAACCCTTTTAAAATCCCTCCTGGCCAGAGGAAAAATCCTCTCACCTCTAAAGGGTTAAGAAGCTAAAGGTAACCTCGCTGGCACCTGACCAAAATGACCAATGAGGAGACAAGATACTTTCAAAAGCTGGGAGGAGGGAGAGAAACAAAGGGTCTCTGTCTGTCTGTCAGCTGCTTTTGCCGGGGACAGAACAGAAATGGAGTCTTAGAACTTTTAGTAAGTAATCTAGCTAGGTAAGTGTTAGAATATGATTTCTTTAAATGGCTGAGAAAAGAACTCTGCTGAATAGAATGACTATTCCTGTCTGTGTGTCTTTTTTGTAACTTAAGGTTTTGCCTAGATGGATTCTCTATGTTTTGAATCTAATTACCCTGTAAGGTATCTACCATCCTGATTTTACAGAGGTGATTCCTTTGCTTCTATTAAAAGTCTTCTTGTAAGAAAACTGAATGCTTTTTCATTGTTCTAAGATCCAAGGGTTTGGGTCTGTGGTCACCTATGCAAATTGGTGAGGATTTTTACCAAACCTTCCCCAGGAAGTGGGGTGCAAGGGTTGGGAGGATTTTGGGGGAAAGACGTGTCCAAACTATCTTTCCCAGTAAACCCAGTTAAAGTTTGGTGGTGGAAGTGGAAATTCCAAGGGCAAAGGGTAAAATTAATTTGTACCTTGGGGAAGTTTTAACCTAAGCTGGTAAAAGTAAGCTTAGGAGGTTTTCAGCAGGTCCCCACATCTGTACCCTAGAGTTCAGAGTGGGGAACGAACCTTGACAGGGTCAAAGGCCAGCTGGCTAAACACTTCTTCGTTCCTTTTGGGAGTTTCAAAAGGAAACATGGCAGCTTTGGAGCAGTTCAGGCTTACTGGATCTCTGTAATCTACTTGGATGTAATTATCGTCTAATCTAATTAGATGCGTTGCATCCGAGAGTGCTAAAGGAGTTGATGGATCCAGGGGTTGTGATCACAGAGCCATTGGCCATTATCTTTGAAAACTCATGGCGATCGGGGGAAGTCCCGGACGATGGGAAAAAGGCTAATGTAGTGCCCATCTTTTAAAAAGGGAAGGAGGAGGATCCTGGGAACTACAGGCCAGTCAGCCTCACCTCAGTCCCCGGAAAAATCATGGAGCAGGTCCTCAAGGAATCAATTCTGAAGCACTTAGAGGAGAGGAAAGTGATCAGGAACAGTCAGCATGGATTCACCAAGGGCAAGTCATGCGTGACTAATCTAATTGCCTTTTATGAGGAGATAACTGGCTCTGTGGATGAGGGGAAAGCGGTGGACGTGTTGTTCCTTGACTTTAGCAAAGCTTTTGACACCGTCTCCCACAGTATTCTTGCCAGCAAGTTAAAGAAGTATGGGCTGGATGAGTGGACTATAAGGTGGATAGAAAGTTGGTTAGATTGTCAGTCTCAACGGGTCGTGATGAATGGCTCCATGTCTAGTTGGCAGCCGGTATCAACTGGAGTGCCCCAAGGGTTGGTTCTCTGGCCGGTTTTCTTCAATATCTTCATTAATGATCTGGAGGATGGTGTGGATTGCACCCTCAGCAAGTTTGCACAGAACACTAAACTGGGAGGAGAGGTAGATACACTGGAGGGTAGGGATAGGATAAAGAGGGACCTAGACAAATTAGAGGATTGGGCCAAAAGAAATCTCATGAAGTTCCACAAGGACAAGTGCGGAATCCTGCACTTAGGACAGAAGAACCCCATGCACCGCTACAGACTAGGGACCGAATGGCTCGGTTGCAGTTGTGCAGAAAAGGACCTAGGGGTTACAGTGGACAAGAAGCTGGATATGAGTCAACAGTGTGCCCTTGTTGCCAAGAAGGCCAATGGCCTTTTGGGATGTATAAGTAGGGACATTGCCAGCAGATCGAGGGACGTGATCGTTCCCCTCTATTCGACATTGGTGAGGCCTCATCTGGAGTACTGTGTCCAGTTTTGGGCCCCACACTACAAGAAGGATGTGGAAAAATTGGAAAGAGTCCAGCGGAGGGCAACGAAAATGATTAGGCGGCTGGTACACCTGACTTATGAGGAGAGGCTGAGGGAACTGGGGATTGTTTAGTCTGCGGAAGAGAAGCGTGAGGGGGGATTTGATAGCTGCTTTCAACTGCCTGAAGGGGGGTCCAAAGAGGATGGAGCTCGGCTGGTCTCATTGGTAGCTGATGACAGAACAAGGAGTAATGGTCTCAAGTTGCAGTGCGGGAGGTTTAGGTTGGATATTAGGAAACACTACTTCAGGAGGAGGGTGGTGAAGCACTGGAATGCGTTACCTAGGGAGGTGGTGGAATCTCCTTCCTTAGAGGTGTTTAAGGTCAGGCTTGACAAAGTCCTAGCTGGGATGATTTAGTTGGGGTTGGTCCTGCTTTGAGCAGGGGGTTGGACTAGATAACTCCTGAGGTTGATCTATCTCTCTATCTAATCACCCCCACCCCTGCAGCCAGGTCCTTCCTTGTTCCTGGGGCTTGCCCACTGAATACCCGGTACACTACTCACTTTGCCCTTTGCTATGGCATTCTGGTTGTTTTTCCTGTCCTATCTCTGAAACATCCTTGAGGGAGCTCACAGACTGTGAGCTAAGGGACAAAGGTTCGTTCTGGGCCGCTGATATTTCCCGAGTCTTGTTCTCTCTGTTCAGTTCCTGTGTGGCTGTGAGCAGGTGAGGGCCGGCTTCGCTACGCACCAGAACTTGGCCCTGCCCATGCCGTCCCTCGGAACCGTGCCTAGGAACCTCTGAACCGACAGCTGGCCGCAGCTGCGTTTGCTTCTCCGGACCACAGCAAAGTGTTCTGCAGGGAAGGATGAGGAAATTTACTGTCCTTCTCCTCCTCTTCCACTTTGCCTGCTCAGGCATCACAGCAGGTGAGTGGGGCTCAGTCCCGGTGGGGGGGGGGTTCAGTGAGCGGCTGGCCTCTGCTGGGCCGCCTGAAGTTCGTTTGGCTTCTAATTTGAGGATGGGGAGGGGGGGTCCCACTGAATCCTCCAGAGGCTCCCTCTTGGGGTGGGGATGCTGCTGGGGGGTCTTCCCAATGCTTCATGGCCCCCTCGGTGTCTCCCCATGCAAGTGCCTTTCCTGGATCTGGGTGTGCCCCGCTGTTCCCCAGCGGCCAGTCCCAGATCTCAGCCCATGACAAGCTCTCCCCATCCTCTGCTGGCACAAAGGCAGTTCCCACTGCGGGTCTGCACAAAGTGCCCTGGTCTCCCCACCCCACCGCCCATCATGATCCAGTTGCTAGTTCCCCCCTCCCACCCCATCCACCAGTGGTTTCCTAGATTCGTACCTTCTGAGCCAGATAGGACCAATGCTATCATGTGGTCTGACCCCCTGAAGTGCCCAGGCTGGGGACCTGCCCCCACCCCGACAAGTCATTCCTGGAGCAGAACCAGGAGAGAAACAGCCAACCCTGATTTAACAAGTGTCACTGGTGGAGAACACACCATGACCCTGGGAAATTGTTCCAAGGGTTAATGACTCTCACCATTAAAAATTGACACCTCTTTCCAGTCTGGATTTGTCTGGCTTCAACTCCCAGGCCTCGGTTGGGGTTAGACCTGCCTCTGCTAGATTGGAGAGCCCGTTGTAAAATATTTGTTCCCCACATAGGTACTGACAGGCTGTGATCAAGTTACCCCTTCACCTTCTCTTTGTTAAGCTAAAAAGATCGAGCTCCCTGAGTCTAGCGTGGACTGCACCCTCAGGAACTTTGCAGAGAACAGTAAACTGGGAGGAGAGGTAGATACACTGGAGGGTAGGGATAGGAATCAGAGGGACCTAGACAAATTAGAGGATTGGGCCAAAAGGAATCTGATGAGGTTCAACAAGGACAAGTGCAGAGTCCTGCCCTTAGGACAGGAGAATCCCATGCACGGTTACAGACTAGGGACCGAATGGCTCGGTTGCAGTTGTGCAGAAAAGGACCTAGGGGTTACAGTGGACAAGAAGCTGGGTATGAGTCAACAGTGTGCCCTTGTTGCCAAGAAGGCCAATGGACTTTTGGGATGTATAAGTAGGGGCATTGCCAGCAGATTGAGGGACGTGATCGTTCCCCTCTATTCGACATTGGTGAGGCCTCATCTGGAGTACTGTGTCCAGTTTTGGGCCCCACACTACAAGAAGGATGTGGAAAAATTGGAAAGAGTCTAGTGGAGGGCAACAAAAATGATTAGGCAGCTGGTACACCTGACTTATGAGGAGATGCTGAGGGAACTGGGGATTGTTTAGTCTGCAGAAGAGAAGAATGAGGGGGGATTTGATAGCTGCTTTCAACTACCTGAAGCGGGGTTCCAAAGAGGATGGATCTAGACTGTTCTCAGTGGTAGCAGATGACAGGACAAGGAGTAATGGTCTCAAGTTGCCGTGGGGGAGGTCTAGGTTGGATATTAGGAAAAACTTTTTCATTAGGAGGGTGGTGAAGCACTGGAATGCGTTACCTAGGGAGGTGGTGGAATCTCTTTCCTTAGAAGTTTTTAAGGCCCGGGTTGACAAAGCCCTGGCTGGGATGATTTAGTTGGGGTTGGTCCTGCTTTGAGCAGGGGGTTGGACTCTCACTAGGTGACCTCCTGAGGTCCCTTCCAACCCTGATATTCTATTCTATGATTCTATGAGTCTCTCACTTGAAGGCAGGGTTTCTAATCCTTTTTGTGGCTCTTCTCTGGCCTCTCTCCAATTTAATCACAGACCTGCTGGAACTGTGGGCACCAGAATGGGACACGGGATCCCAGTGGTGGTTGCACCCTGGCCAAATACAGATACAAAATCATCTCTCTGCTCCTAGAGGTGATTCCCCTGTTTACAGAGCCCAGGATTGCATTAGCCTTTTTGGCCACAGTGTCGTGCTGGGAGCTCACGTTTGGCTGATTACCTGCTATGACCCCCAAATCTTTTTCGGAGTCACTGCTCCCCACGACAGGGAGTCCCCCATCCTCTGTATCTTGCCTACTTTCTTTGTTCCTAGATGTGCACATTTACATTTAGCCCCCTTAAAACACATTTCGTTGGCTTGCGCCAACTTTACCAGGAGATCTAGATTGCCCTGTATGAGTACCCTGTCCTCTTCATTATTGACCACTCCCCCAAGTTTTGCGTCATCTGCAAATTTTATCAGTGGTGATTTATGTTTCCTTCCAGGTCATAGATAATAATGTTAAATAGAGGAGGGCCAAGAACCAGTCCCTGAGGGTCTGCACTAGAAAAACACCGGTTTGCTGATCATTCCTCATTTACAGTTGCATTTTGAGATTTATCAGTTAGCCAGTTTTGGATCCATTCAATGTGTGCCCTGTTCATTTTATATGGTTCTAGGTTTTACATCAAAATGTCATGCAGGACCAAGTCAAACCCACGTCTAAGTCCATTGGGTCACCACTATGGCCTTGAGCAACCCAATTTGTAATCTCATAAAAAAAAAGAAACCAGGCTAGTCTGACAGGGTCTATTTTCCATAAACCCGCTAGACTCACTGCATCATAGAAACACAGGGCTGGAAGAGAGCCCAAGAGGTCATCCAGTCCAGCCGCCTGCACTGAGGCAGGACCAAGTAAACCTAGACTGTCCCTGATGGGTGTTTGTCCAACCTGTTCTTAAAACCCACCAGCGACGGGACCCCCAGGCCTCCCGTGGTGCTTGTTCCAGAACTGAGCTCCCTGAGAGTGAGACAGCATCTCCTAAAACCCAACCGAACTTTGCTCTGCTCCCGATTAGCCCCGTTGCACCTAGTCCTGCCTTCAGTGGCCACAGAGAACAATCGATCCCTGTCCTCTTTAGAAAATACCTGGAGCCTGTTCTCAGGTCTCTCCCCTCCCTCACTCTTCTTTTCTAAAGGCTCCACAGGCCCACATGTTTGTTTGTTTTTTCACCTTTCCTCTTAAGCTGAGTTTTTCTTAAATTCTTAGATAGGCTAATTTGGCCTGTCACAGGGGCTTTGCCTCGGGGCCAGGACTGCCAGCCCCACCCTTCGCCAGGCTAATGATCAACCCGCTCATTAGGCAGCAAAAGCAGAGCGTGGCTTGGAGCCCGGCCAATGGGGGTGAATGTGGCAATGCACCCATGGAGGAGGAAATGTAACTGAGCTCCTTTTCTTGGCATCAGTCTTCCTGGGACAGAGAACAACCAGGGGATGCTGATGGAAAGGGCGTTGACGTCCCTGAACCTGTGAAAATCTCCAGTTGAAACTGGGTTTTGATGGCAAATAGGGTTTTTACCAAAACTTTTTTTGGTGTGTGACAAGTGTCTCTTTCATAATGCCAGAGTGGCCATATTGGGTCAGACCAAAAGTCCATTTTGCCCAGTATCCTGTCTTCCGACAGGTTCCTGTACCAGAGCTTCAGGGGGAATGAACAGAACAGGGCAGTTTTGGAGAGATCCAGCTGTCTTCCACTCCTGGCTTCTTGCAGTCAGAGGTTTATGATCACCTTGAGCATGAGATTGCTTCCCCGTCCATCTTGGCTAGTGTGGTCCTGTCCTCCTTGGACTTATCCAGTTCTCCTCTGAACCCAGTCAGACAAGAGGAGGAGTTGAAGCAGAGTGGATTGGCGTTGGAGCAGAGAGCAGTTTGGAGGAGTTGAAGCAGAGTGGATTCGTTTTGGAGCAGAGAGCAGTTTGGAGGAGTTGAAGTGGAGAGGATTGGTGCTGGAGCAGAGAGCCGTTTGGAGGAGTTGTGTAACAGAGTGTGGGGGAGTCCAGGCCCTGCACCCCTCTTCCTGGGATTCACTGAGACTCTCAGCTAGCCAGTAAAACAGAAGGTTTATTGGACAACAGGAACACAGTCCAAAACAGAGGTTGTGGGTACAACCAGGACCCCTCAGTCAAGTCCTTCTGGGGGAGCAGGGAGCTTAGACCCCAGCCCTGGGGTTCCCTGAGTTCCTCCACCCAGCACCAAACTGAAACTAAACCCCCCCAGCAGGCTCCCTTCTCAGCCTGTCTTCACATTCCTGGGCAGAGGTGTCACCTCCCCCTCCCGCTCCTGGCTCAGGTTACAGGCTCTCAGGTCTCCCATCCCCAGGGCACATTCCCAGGTCAACACTCCCCCCTCCCTGCTGCATCACATCGTCACAAGTTGAAGCAGAGTGGATTGGCGTTGGAGCAGAGAGCAGTTTGGAGGAGTTGAAGCAGAGTGGATTGGTGTTGGAGCAGAGGGCAGTTTGGAGGACTTGAGGCAGAGTGGGTTGTCATTGGAGCAGAGAGCAGTTTGGAGGAGTTGAAGCAGAGGGGATTGGTGTTGGAGCAGAGAGCAGTTTGGAGGGAAGCAGAGGAGAGTTTGGAGAAGTGCTGTGGTGGGCTAAGAAGACCAAGACTCTAGGTAAACGGAGACCTGGTTTGTGCAGAGGGAGGGCAGGAAGCCCCACAAGCTGAAGGGCAGGAGAGGGAAGCAGTCCAGGGGAAGGAACCGCTAGTTCTAGTGGTTACCACTATCCCTATGGCTCCTGGGCTGGGACCCAGAGTAGAGGGTGGGCCCAGGTCCCTCCCTCTCCACTCCCCTCCTCTAGGACACTAGTGGGGCAGTTAATACCCCAGTTCAGGGGAAGAAACAGTGCCCTGAACCCCCACCCAAGAAGAGAAAGTGCGAGACCCATCATAGTACTGCCGGCAATTTGCCACAGTTGATAAATGCAAAGTAATGCCCACTGGAAAATATAATCCCAACTATTTGTATAAAATGATGGGGTCTAAATTAGCTGTTACCACTCAAGAAAGAGATCTTTGGAGTCACTGTGGATAGTTCAGTGAAAATATCCACTCAATGTGCAGCGGCCATCAAAAAAGAGAACAGAATGCTGGAACCTTAAGGAAATGGAAAGATAATAAGACAGAAACTATCATATTGCTGCTATATACAGCCCTGGGGTGCCCACATCCTGAATACCGCGTGCAGATGTGGTCGCCCTGTCTCCAAAAAGATCTATTGGAATTGGAAAAGGTTCAGAAAAGGGCAACAAAAATGGTTAGGGGTGTGGAACGGCTGCTGTATGAGGAGGGATTAAAAGACTGGAACTTTTCAGCATGGAAAAGAGGTGACCAAGGGGGGATATGAGAGAGGTTTATAAAATCATAACGAGTGTGGAGAAAGTAAATAAGGAAGTGTTGTTTACTCACTCTCATAACACAAGAACTAGGGGTCACCATATGAAATGAAGAGGCAGCAGGCTTAAAACAAAAATAAGGAACCATTTCTTCACACAATGCACAATCAACCTGTGGAACTCCTCGCCAGAGGATGTTGTGAAGGCCAAGACTATAACAGGGTTCAAAATCGGTCTAGATAAATTCCTGGACGATAGGTCCATCAATGGCTAATAGCCAAGACCATCAGGGAGGAAACCTCAGTGCTGTGAGGGTTTTAATCCCTGAATGCCAGAGGCTGGGACTGGACAACAGGCGATGAATCACTTGAAATTACCCTGTTCTGTTCACTCATTTTGAAACTCTGGCACTGGCAGCAATCAGCTGAGAGTATATTGTGATGGAGGCAGCACTAGTCTCATGCAATGTGGCTGTTATTATGTTCTTAGATTCTACGACTACAACTGTAACCGGCAAAACCAGCACAAGTCACACAACCATGCTTTCCACAGAGACCTCCACTGCTTCTGCCGTCACCACCACGGCCTCCGGTGAGACCTCCACTGCTCCCGCCGTCACCACCACGGCCTCCGGTGAGACCTCCACTGCTCCCGCCGTCACCACCACGGCCTCCAGCGAGACCTCCACTGCTCCCGCCGTCACCACCACGGCCTCCAGCGAGACCTCCACTGCTCCCAGCGACACCACCATGGCCTCCGGCGAGACCTCCACTGCTCCCGCCGACACCACCATGGCCTCCGGAGACACCACCACTGCTCCCGCCGTCACCACCACGGCCTCCAGCGAGACCTCCACTGCTCCCGCCGTCACCACCACGGCCTCCAGCGAGACCTCCACTGCTCCCAGCGACACCACCACGGCCTCCAGCGAGACCTCCACTGCTCCTGCCGTCACCACCACAGACTCCAGCGAGACCTCCACTGCTCCCGCCGTCACCACCATGGCCTCCGGAGACACCACCACTGCTCCCGCCGTCACCACCACGGCCTCCAGCGAGACCTCCACTGCTCCCAGCGACACCACCACGGCCTCCAGCGAGACCTCCACTGCTCCCGCCGACACCACCACGGCCTCCGGTGAGACCTCCACTGCTCCCGCCGTCACCACCACGGCCTCCAGCGAGACCTCCACTGCTCCTGCCGTCACCACCACAGACTCCAGCGAGACCTCCACTGCTCCCGCCGTCACCACCATGGCCTCCGGAGACACCACCACTGCTCCCGCCGTCACCACCATGGCCTCCGGCGAGACCTCCACTGCTCCCAGCGACACCACCACGGCCTCCGGCGAGACCTCCACTGCTCCCGCCGTACACCACCACGGCCTCCGGCGAGACCTCCACTGCTCCCAGCGACACCACCACGGCCTCCGGCGAGACCTCCACTGCTCCCGGCGACACCACCACGGCCTCCGGCGAGACCTCCACTGCTCCCGCCGACACCACCACGGCCTCCGGCGAGGACCTCCACTTGCTCCCGCCGTCACCACCACGGCCTCCGGCGAGACCTCCACTGCTCCCGCCGTCACCACCATGGCCTCCGGAGACACCACCACTGCTCCCGCCGTCACCACCACGGCCTCCAGCGAGACCTCCACTGCTCCTGCCGTCACCACCACAGACTCCAGCGAGACCTCCACTGCTGCCGCCGTCACCACCATGGCCTCCGGAGACACCACCACTGCTCCCGCCGTCACCACCACGGCCTCCGGCGAGACCTCCACTGCTCCCGGCGACACCACCACGGCCTCCGGCGAGACCTCCACTGCTCCCGGCGACACCACCACGGCCTCCGCGAGACCTCCACTGCTCCCGCCGTCACCACCACGGCCTCCGCGAGACCTCCACTGCTCCGCCGTACACCACCACGGCCTCCGCGAGACCCTCCACTGCTCCCGCCGACACCACCACGGCCTCCGCGAGACCTCCACTGCTCCCGCCGTCACCACCACGGCCTCCGGCGAGACCTCCACTGCTCCCGCCGTCACCACCACGGCCTCCGGCGAGACCTCCACTGCTCCCGGCGACACCACCACGGCCTCCGGCGAGACCTCCACTGCTCCCGGCGACACCACCACGGCCTCCGGCGAGACCTCCACTGCTCCCGCCGACACACCACGGCCTCCGGCGAGACCTCCACTGCTCCCGCCGTCACCACCACGGCCTCCGGCGAGACCTCCACTGCTCCCGCCGTCACCACCACTGGCCTCCGGAGACACCACCATTGCTCCCGCCGTCACCGACCACGGCCTCCAGCGAGACCTCCACTGCTCCTGCCGTCACCACCACAGACTCCAGCGAGACCTCCACTGCTGCCGCCGTCACCACCATGGCCTCCGGAGACACCACCACTGCTCCCGCCGTCACCACCACGGCCTCCGGCGAGACCTCCACTGCTCCCAGCGACACCACCACGGCCTCCGGCGAGACCTCCACTGCTCCCGCCGACACCACCACGGCCTCCGGTGAGACCTCCACTGCTCCCGCCGTCACCACCACGGCCTCCAGCGAGACCTCCACTGCTCCCAGCGACACCACCACGGCCTCCAGCGAGACCTCCACTGCTCCTGCCGTCACCACCACAGACTCCAGCGAGACCTCCACTGCTCCCGCCGTCACCACCATGGCCTCCGGAGACACCACCACTGCTCCCGCCGTCACCACCACGGCCTCCGGCGAGACCTCCACTGCTCCCGGCGACACCACCATGGCCTCCGGCGAGACCTCCACTGCTCCCGGCGATACCACCACGGCCTCCGGCGAGACCTCCACTGCTCCCGCCGACACCACCACGGCCTCCGGCGAGACCTCCACTGCTCCCGCCGTCACCACCACGGCCTCCGGCGAGACCTCCACTGCTCCCGCCGTCACCACCATGGCCTCCGGAGACACCACCACTGCTCCCGCCGTCACCACCACGGCCTCCAGCGAGACCTCCACTGCTCCTGCCGTCACCACCACAGACTCCAGCGAGACCTCCACTGCTGCCGCCGTCACCACCATGGCCTCCGGAGACACCACCACTGCTCCGCCGTCACCACCACGGCCTCCAGCGAGACCTCCACTGCTCCCAGCGACACCACCACGGCCTCCGGCGAGACCTCCACTGCTCCCGCCGACACCACCACGGCCTCCGGTGAGACCTCCACTGCTCCCGCCGTCACCACCACGGCCTCCAGCGAGACCTCCACTGCTCCCAGCGACACCACCACGGCTCCGCGAGACCTCCACTGCTCCCGCCGTCACCACCACGGCCTCCGGCGAGACCTCCACTGCTCCCGGCGACACCACCACGGCCTCCGGCGAGACCTCCACTGCTCCCGCCGTCACCTCCACGGCCTCCGGCGAGACCTCCACTGCTCCCGCCGTCACCACCACGGCCTCCGGCGAGACCTCCACTGCTCCCGCCGTCACCACCACGGCCTCCGGCGAGACCTCCACTGCTCCCAGCGACACCACCACGGCCTCCAGCGAGACCTCCACTGCTCCCGCCGTCACCACCACGGCCTCCGGCGAGACCTCCACTGCTCCCGCCGACACCACCACGGCCTCCGGCGAGACCTCCACTGCCGCCGGCGACACCACCACGGCCTCTGGCGAGACCTCCACTGCTCCCGGTGACACCACCACAGCCTCCGGCGAGACCTCCACTGCTCCCGCCGTCACCACCACGGCCTCCGGAGACACCACCACTGCTCCCGCCGTCACCACCACGGCCTCCGGCGAGACCTCCACTGCTCCCAGCGACACCACCACGGCCTCCGGAGACACTTCCACTGCTCCCGCTGTCACCACCATGGCCTCCGGAGACACTTCCACTGCTCCCACCGACACCACCACGGCCTCCGGCGAGACCTCTACTGCTCCAGCTACCTCCACACAGACCACCACTCCCAAGCCATCCATCTCTGCACCTGCACCAGCAGGTGAGTTGCCCAGTATTCTGTGATCTCACTCTCAATATCCGGGTGTAGTGGTTGCCATGGTCACATGTTTTTCTGGTATCTTATGTGCCTGGAGGGTGACGTGCTGTGGAATCAGCATCTTCCCTGCTGCATCTTCCTCACCAAACCAGTGTATTTGTGTCTAACCATATGGCATGTCTCTCCTGTGTTACTTTTGTGCTGATGCCCACCAGAGCCCAGCCTGAGTCAGAGAGGGGATGGTGAGGTCAGTCGGTGGAAAAGCTGTCTCACAATGTGGGAGGTTAATATCAATGCTGGGTGGATAAATGAATAGATAGAGATGGTGTGTCTGGGGATGGATGGATGGTAGATGGCTAGATAGATATAGGCCTGTGTGTGTGGATGGATGGAGAGATAAATAGGTGTTTCTGGATGGGGATGAATAGTTAGAATGAGGGTATGTCTGCAGATGGGTGAATGGGTAGAGAAGTGTTGAGGGATGGATGGATGGGTGGATGGAGATGGATAGATGGGTGTGTCTTGGCATGGACGGGTGTCTTGCTATGGACGAATGGATGGAAGGTGTGTCTTGGGATGGACAGATGGATGGAAGGGTGAATGGATGGATGGATAGGTTGGTGTGTCTGGGGATGGATGGGTGGATGGATGGGTGGATGGGTGTGTCTGGGGATGGATAGATGGGTGTGATTTGGATGGAATGATGGATAGGTGGGTGTGTTTGGGGATGGATTGGTGGACGGATGGGTGGGTGAGTCTGGGGATGGGTGGGTGTGCCTGGGGATGGATGGGTGTTTCGGGGGATGGAACAATGGATGGATGGGTGCGTGTGGCTGGAGATGGATGAATGGTGGGGTGTTGTGTCTGCGGATGGATGGATGGATGGGTGTGTCTGGGGATGTGTGTGTGGATATTTTCTGGGGATGAATGGACAGATGGATGAAAAGTTGGTAGACTGATTTCTGAGATGTCCCTGGCACCACTGTCCATGACAGCTTATTAGCTTCTATGGCACCCACAGTAATTTTCGAAAGACTCCTTTCTAACATGGTAACCTGCTGACAATCATGCACTCATGGGAAACCAGGAAGAGATGCCAATCACCAAGTGCTTGCAGGCAGGGCATTTATTAACCCTCCCAAGAGGAACGAATGGATGCCCCAGAGCACCTCTCTGGCTGCAGCGATGCTCCCGGCGGGTGCCCGTAGAATCCAGCTGGACCATGCAACAGGGCCAGCAATGAGACAGCAGGGCTATTCCCCAGGCCAACAGAGTGAATGGGGGAATCTGCTTCCCTGGGCCCAAAGGAGAGACATGGGTGGGGGCTGCACCAGATGTTAGGGAAGAATCTCCCCCAGTCACCCCAGTATTGAACCCAGTAGCTTGCCCGGGGTAGTTCGGTCCAATGGCCGATCCCCCGTGTTGTTAAATATCTGTGCTGTATTTCCCATTGGAGCATGTCCGGCTCCAACGTCCAGCCTTTGGTTCCTCTGCCTTCCTCTGCTGAATTCAAGAGCCCTTTAGGAAGGAATTTAGACCCCATGATCCACTCATTGCAAGTCACTAGGACGTAGGCGCCGACGTCATGCAGGCGCTTCTGAACCTTTGGCTCAGCACCAGCGTCCCTGCCAGCAGATGGTGACAGTGCCCGGTGCCGTCTGCCTGAACGTCTGAGTCCCGGTGGGCGTGGATGGGTGCGGGTTTTTAGTGTGTGGGGGGCAACACTGTGCGTGTGTGTTGGGGGCTGGGTTCGGAGACCCACCTCACACTCAGGGATCTCTTCCAGTCGATTGCCTGAACGGGGGAACCTATGATGGCAAGAAATGTATCTGCAAGAGTGAATTCAATGGGCCGCAGTGTGAGTTTGCCGAGGATGTTATACCCACCAACGTGAGTAAGTGCAGTCTTTTCCTTTTGGGGTGACGTGCACCCCAGGGACTGAATGCCTGGCTCTGGGTGGGCTCTCCACAGGGAGATCTCAAAGAGCTTTTCCCAAGGCAGGTTGCTCACCTTGTGCCTAGGCTCCAGTCGGGGGAGCAAGGAACAGGAAGGGGACAATGCGGGGTGTAGTACTGTTCATCTTCTATTCACTGACCCCTACAGGGGAAAGGCCTAGGATCAGTGGGCGGCTGTGGGTGGGTCGGGTGGTCCGCAGGCTGCAACGTGGGGTTAGAAAGGAAGTGTTGGTGCTGGTGGGGGGCTGGGACGGGTTATGGCGTTAGATGCGTGATAACTGTCAGGGTTTCCATGGCTGTTTCAGGTACATTCCAGGCTGAGGTGGAAGTTCAAGTGAAGGTCACCAACAAGAACTTCACGGAGGAGCTGAACAATAAATCCTCTCCAGTTTATATGGAATTCGAGGAGCAATTCAAAATGCAGGTGAGGCCCAGGGGCTGGGAAATATTTCTTCTGCCCTCTTACTGCTGCGGTCGGTTCCTCTTGCCCGGTTTATGGAGGAATGTGGGGGGATTTTTTTGCCTTGCAGATGGATATGGTGTACAAGAGCATGACTGGGTACAAAGGCATTGTCATCCTGATGCTGAGGTGAGTGTCTGCCCAGAAACTAAGCTGCCCTCACTGCCCCACTCCCAGACTGCACCGCTGTTCGCTAGGTGCCGGATGCTGAGAAGGAGCAAGGCACCCAGGTTTGGCACCTCTGCAGCTCGGCTCTGAGGCAACAAGAGCATGAGTGGTGCAGGGGCTGGACCCTGCACCTCCTGCTCTGGCCCAGCGGCTGGTCTGCTGTGGGTAAACACGAACACGACCCCTCCGTAAATGCCCTCTCGGCCCTCGTCCTTCACAGAAACCTACCCCGTGACAGGTCGGGGAGTGTCAATTCCCGAGGCTGCCAGACCCCGAAACCCATGGGCTGGGCAGAGCTGCCGCATTCCTGGCTAGTTGCAGGAATGTGTGACCCACAGACCTTCCTTTGGCCCGTGCCTGTCAGGGTGTTAGCATGCAAGATGGGTTAACTCTGTCTGCTGCTCAGTCCCTTCTCCTGTGTGTTAGGCGGGACACCCCCAGGGGAGGGTGCTGCACCCCAGATAAAGCTGGGCTCCTCCAGCAGCATCTCTGTACAGAGGGCTCTGAATTGCACGGCCGAGCCAGGCGCCCCTGCCAGCCCTGAAGCAGACACTACCTGTCTGGGAGCAGAGGGTCAGCATCCCCCTGGCTAGCTGAGGCAGCTCCCTGTCGAGTGCGTGGGCTCTTGTGAGTCACACGAGCGGCTAACCTGTTGCTCTCCCCTTTGGTCTATGGGCAACTAACTCAGGGTTGAGAATTGAAGTGCTTGGAAGACAACCCAGGAGCCCAGGCTCCCAGCCCCCCTTGCTGTAACCTACCAGACCCCTCTCCCCTCCCAGAGCCAGGGATAGAACCCAGGAATCCTGGCTCCCAGCCCCCCACTCTAACCACCAGCTCCTGGCTTTGCCCCCCAGGCAAGGCAGTATTGTGGTTGACCACACCGTGATCATCGAGGCCCCCCTGAGCAACAACCTCGACACCACCTTGGCATCCATCACCAAGCAGGTGGTGAAGCAGCTGGAGGACATCAACACAACAACAGGTAACTGCACAGGTAGGCGGTGGGGGTTTGGCCCCTACCATGTGGGGTGAGAGAAGCGACCCTGAGCACCTCACTCTGGTGGTCACTGGCTCCAGTGCTGCTGGCGGGGGGACGTGGGAGCAGGGCGCGGTTCCCAGCCTCGCATAAGGCGCCCCAGGGCAGCGGGGAGGTGATGGGGCAGGAAGGGGCAGACCTGTGTCTGCCCCCCCGGGCCATATTCAGACAGTCAAGGGCCCCCTCACTGTGACCCCATTGCATGGCCTGGGTCACCTCCTCGCCCCTCTCAGCCTGGGTGAAGGTCTGGACAGGGCTCAGCACTATGGGGAGAACTGATCTCGGTCTCGGGGGGCCCGATCTCTGCTGGGCTCTCAGCCTGCTGTGGCGCTGTAGACCCTACTAACGACTAGCTGATGACTGCTAACGAGTGACGAATGCCTGGTTGCCTCTGTCTCTAGGCACGTTCTGCTTGACGACTCCACCCAACGCGGTCAAAAACACCATTACGAATTTTTCGGCGGCAGGTGAGTGACCCAAACTTCTAACGATGCGTGGCTGCCCCATTAGCCCCCAGCCTGCCCCTGCCCATGGCTCTGGGGTGGGCTGACCGCACTCAGCCTCCCGCTGACCCTTCTCTTCACCCGTCAGATATCTGCAAGCAGATCGTCCCCCAGGACTTGGCCCAGTACTACTACCCTCACATCACTGAGAAGGGCACCCTGTGCTGCCTCACCAGGTGCTCCCAGGACCTGCCAGATTTCCTGAACTGCAACTACGGGCAGTGCCAGCTGACGAGCTCTGGGCCCCAGTGCACGTGAGTCTGCCCAGCCTAGGGTGTGAAGGATGCCAAGTACGCCCGGGGGGAGCCCGGCCACCAACTTGGTTTGCCTGGCTTCCTCAGAGCTTGCTCTAGATGGGCTGCCCTGTCTTGGGGCCCTTCAGCACCTATACCCTGACTCTGACCCTAATCCTAACTCCTAAACCAGACCCTAGCCCCCCAAAACCCTCACCCTAAACCCCTCACTCTTAACCCTAAACTCAACCCTCACCCTCACCCAACCACTTAACTCTTAACCCTACCCCTAAATCCTTAACCTTAACCCTCACCCTAAACCCTAACCCTACCCCTTAATTCTTTACCTTAACTCAACCCCTAAATCCTTAATCATAACCCTTACCCCACCCCATAACTCTTAACCTTAACCCTACCCCTTAACCATCACCCTAAACACTAACTCTTAACCCATAACCATAACCCTAACCCTGAGCCTGGAGAGGGGCAGGGAGCAACAGGGAAGGGGCTGGCAATGGGGACAGGGGGACCCCAGGGAAGGGAGCTGGGGAAAGGGATGGAGGAGCCGAGGGGAAGGCAGCTGGGCTGAGGGGGGAGCCAAGGGAAGGGTCAGCTTGTGGGGACAGGGGACCACAGTGAAGGGCCGGTCTGGGGTGTGTGCTGTACTTACCCCCCACGTCTCTCCCCACAGCTGTGCCAACAAGGATGTGTTCTGGTACCCAGGTGATCGCTGCCAAACCCGTGTCAGTAAGGTGGGCGTGGGCATGGCTGTTCCCCTGGTCGTCCTGTTCATCGCTGGCATCATCCTAGTCACCTTCCTGGGCAGAGCCAGGCGTCGGAGGCCCTTAGCCTGGTTAAGGGGCCAGGTGCACACAAGGTGGGAGAGAGCAGGGGGGGCTGGGAGACAGGACTCCTGGGTTCTCTCCCCGGCTCTGGGAGGGGTGTGGGGGCTGGTGGGTCACAGCAGGGGGGCTGGGAGCCAGGAGGGGCCAGAGGAGGGCAGGGAAGGATCCTCAATCTTTCTGTTGGGGTGTCTCCAAGGGGTGCAGTCTCTGGCGGGCAGGTGCCAGTGTGTCTCTGCCCCGGGACACTCACGGGGTTGGCCGGTGCTTTCCCCCACAGACTGCAAAGCTCTGCTGAGCAGCCGGAGGATTATGAGGAGGAAGTGAGCATGTCTGGGGGTGTCATCATCAAGGACGAAGGAGCCTCATACAACGGTAAGAGCCAGTCACCCCAGCCCGGTGAGCCGGACCCTCTGGCCATGGGCAATGCCCCAGTGGGGCTGGTGAGGCCTGGGGCAACGCTGAGACCGGTGCAGCTCATGGCAGGTGTGTGAGGGGACAATGCTGAGACTGGTGCAGCTAGTGGCAGGTGTGGGGTGGGAGAGGGCGACACTGAGACCGGTGCAGCTTGAGTCAGGTGTGGGGGGTGTGATGCTGGGGCAGCCCCCTCGGCCTCCCCCTTTCTGACTCTGGTTCCCTTCTGGATCCACAGGGAGTGGCAGCAGAGGGACCTTCAGCCCTCAGCTCTCGGCTGTGGACCCTGCCATCGAGGTAGGTGCCCCGGGCCACTCCCCGCCCTGGCTTTGCACCAGGCCTGGGGGATGCTGCCATCAAACAGCCACTGGGTGGCACCACTTCTCCCCCACCCGGCATCCTGGGAGAGGAGCAAGTGGGGGTGGTGGGGGGAGGGGAGGTGCCTGGGAGGAGGTATGGGGTTGGGGGAGGGAAGGTGCCCAGTGTGGGTGTGGAGGGGGGCTATGGGGGCTGGGGGAGGGGAGGTGCCTGATGCAGAGGGAGGGGCTACAGGGGGCTGGGGAGGGGAGGGGCCTGATGTGGGGGAGGGGGCTGGGGGAGGGGAGCCCCTTGGGGGCCAACATCTGCTTCTTGACCTCACGGCCCCTCTTTCCCCTGCCCAGATGCACATCCGGAGGCCGAAGCTCGTGAGCAGCCCCTGACCCAGTGGCGGTCCCCCCGAGGTGGTGTGGGGGGGGCCTGCTCGGGGCACTGTGAATAGCCCAGGCCCAGTCCAGACACCAGGCCTCATGGAGCTAGAGCCCCCACCCCCAGGGAAGGGGGCAGAATCGTTTGGTAGAGTGGCTGCTGGAGACGGAGAGGGAAGGAGCCCGTATGTGTGTCATGCCTCATCCTCCCCTTTTCTCCCGCTGTCCCCAGTGTAAACCTGGCATAACCCACTGGCACTGGTGTCATTACCTCCACATGAAGGAAAAGTTCCTGCACCTTGGGGGGCACTTCAGACCCCTCCCCACCCCGCCTCCTCCATTTAGTGCAATAGGCTATTTGGGCGCACCAGCCAGGCCATGTCTACAAAGCACTTTAACCCAAACCTGCTCAAATGGGCACCCTTGCAATAAATTATTAAACTTTTTCGTGGTGGTGGTGGTTTTATTTTTACCAGTAGCTGCAGCGGTAGCAGAAGCTAAGGCCATCCTGGGATACATAAATGGGGGAACGTCGAATAGGGGCAGAGAGGTGATTTTGTGATGCTCTGTACCTTGGGGGAACCACCCAGCACCCTCGTGTTCATCCTTGTACAATGATTGTGTGGTATCCAGTGCAAAGTTTCTCATGTAGGATGTCTTCGGAGGGCTTCTGATGCACTGAGCCTTGTTGTTATAGTAATCGTTGTTTCAGTAATGTTATAGGTTATAATTTCATGTATATATTGTTATGAGGCTGAAAATGTGTCCTCTTGGCTTAAAAGAAGCCCAGGCAAAAACTCTCCAAGAGCAGAGTGGCAGTTCACACCTCCTCGGGGCAGGTATGGGACAAACCCAGCCCAGTCTCACAGGAACAAAGGACGCTGGCCTAGGCAACATCAAAGGATCTGTTGGACTCTGGAGTGAGTCAGCCCCCTTCCTTTGGTCAGCTTGACACAGCGAAGAGGTAATGCTCACCTGACTCTGAAGGGGGGGCAAAGCCAAGAGGGAAGAAAGGACATGAGAAAAGGGAGAGACTTTGCCATGCTCTTCCTGTCTTCCACCTCCATCTACAGTCACCACATCAAGCAACTGAAGAGCTGATCAAAGTAGAGAGCCTGGCTGAAAGCAACCAGCCAGCCTGTGGTGAGAAGCATCTAAGTTTGTAAGGGCCCTTAAAGTGTTAAGATCAGCTTAGAATGCGTTTTGCTTTTAGTTCATTTGACCAAATCTAACTTGTTATGCTTTGATTTATAATCACTTAAAATTTCTTTGTAGTTAATAAATCTGTTTGTTTATTCGACCTGAAGCAATGTGTTTGGTTTGAAGTGTGTCAGGGACTTCCCTTGGGATAACGAGCCTGGTACATCTAACTTTCTCTCTTAAATTGATGAACTCATATACATTTGCAGCGTCCAGCGGGCATAACCGGACACTGCAAGACGGAGGATCCTAGGGTTGTGTCTGGGACTGGGGGTATTGACTAGTGTCAATTCGGTTGCAGAATCCAAGCATTAGCTTACATGCCAGAGGCTGTGCATGAATAGCCCAGGAGTGGGGGTTCTCACAGCAGAGCAGGGTAAGGCTGGCTCCCAGAGTCAGGGAATGACCTAGCAGATCACAGGTCCAGATAACACCAGAGGGGAATGTCACAATTTTACCTCTGTATTTGGTCCGGGTGCAATCATGCCTAGAATCCGGTGCCCAGTTCTGGTGCACACAGTTCCAGCCGGATGATGATTAAATCAGAGAGGGGTCAGAGAAGAGCCATGAGAAGGATTAAAAATCCTGTCTTTGAGTGAGAGACTCCAAGAGCTCAATTAGCTTAATGAAGAGCAGGTGTAGGGATGGCGTGATCCCAGTCTGTAAGTACCGACGTGGGGAGCAAATATTTAACAACCATCCCTTCAGTCGAGCAGAGGCAGGTCTAACCCTGTCCACGGGTTGGAAGCTGAAGGTAGACAAATTCAGCCTGGAAATAAGGAGTTATATTTTCACGATGAGAGGCATTAACTACTGGAACAATTGCCCCAGGGTGATGGTGGTGGATTCTCCTCCAGTGACCATTTTGAAATGGAGATGGGCTGTGTTGCTCACAGCTTTGACCTAAAAAAACGAGGAGTCTGGTGGCACCTTCAAGAGTAACAGATTTATTTGGGTATAAGCTTTTGTGGGTAAAAAACCCCACTTCTTCAGATGCATGATGTCAAGGTTCCTCCCCCACTCTGAACTCTAGGGTACAGATGTGGGGACCTGCATGAAAAACCTCCTAAGCTTATCTTTACCAGCTTAGGTCAAAACTTCCCCAAGGTACAAAATATTCCACCCTTTGTCCTTGGATTGGCCGCTACCACCACCAAACAAATACTGGTTACTGGGGAAGAGCTGTTTGGACATGTCTTTCCCCCCAAAATACTTCCCCAAACCTTGCACCCCACTTCCTGGACAAGGTTTGGTAAAAAGCCTCACCAATTTGCCTAGGTGACTACAGACCCAGACCCTTGGATCTTAAAAACAATGAACAATCCTCCCAACACTTGCACCCCCCCTTTCCAGGGAAATGTTGGATAAAAAGCCTCACCAATTTGCATAGGTGACCACAGACCCAAACCCTTGGATCTGAGAACAATGAAAAAGCATTCAGTTTTCTTACAAGAAGACTTTTAATAGAAATAGAAGTAATTAGAAATAAGAAATCCCCCCTGTAAAATCAGGATGGTAGATACCTTACAGGGTAATTAGATTCAAAACATAGAGAACCCCTCTAGGCAAAACCTTAAGTTACAAAAAAGATACACAGACAGAAATAGTTATTCTATTCAGCACAATTCTTTTCTCAGCCATTTAAAGAAATCATAATCTAACATGTACCTAGCTAGATTACTTACTAAAAGTTCTAAGGCTTCATTCCTGGTCTATCCCCGGCAAAGACAAAATATAGACAGACCCACATACCCTTTGTTTCTCTCCCTCCTCCCAGCTTTTGAAAGTATCTTGTCTCCTCATTGGTCATTTTGGTCAGGTGCCAGCGAGGTTACCTTTAGCTTCTTAACCCTTTACAGGTGAGAGGAGATTTCCTCTGGCCAGGAGGGATTTTAAAGGGGTTTACCCTTCCCTTTCTATTTATGACACATGCAGTGAAAATTACGGCTGCAGGCATTATTACACATGAAGAGAAGGGAGTTACCTTACAAGTGGAGAACCAGTGATGAGAAGTCCAATTCAGTCAGGGTAGATGTGGTTCCCTCCCAATAATTGATGAGGAGGAGTCAATACCAAGAGAGGGAAAATCGCTTTTGTAGTGAGCCAGCCACTCCCAGTCCCTATTCAAGCCCAAGTTGATGGTGTTAAGTTTGCAAATGAATTGTAGCTCTGCAGTTTCTCTTTGAAGTCTGTTTTTGAAGTTTTTGGTTGTTGAAGGATGGCTGCTTTTAAATCTGTTATTGCTTTGACCTAGGAATTATCTGGAGGAGGGTCTCAGGCCTGTGCAATACGGGAGGCCAGAGCAGATGATCACAATGGTCCCATCTGGTCTTGAAATCAGTGAATAAAGAGCTATGAATGTCCACTGGAGATAGGACAAGAAGTAATTGGCTTAATCTGGAGCATGGCAGAGTTTGTCTGGGTTTTAGGAAACACTTTCCAGCTCTCAGGGGAGCTCGGCTCTGGAAAACGCTCCATGGGAAGCCTGGGGGTCCCCGTCACTGGAGGGTTTCCAGAGCAGGTTGGACAAACCCCCTTCAGGGGTGGTCTAGGTTGGCTTGGTCCAAGGATCTGGAGTAGGTGACATCTCCAGGTCCCTTTCCACCCACCCCTTCTATGCTTCTCTGACGTTGCAGGGCCATAATACAGTAGGACAATCAAGAAGAGAATGTTTTACCTTCAGGAATGTGCGTCGCTGCCCCATGAAGCCCAGAGATGGACAGACAGATGGATGGAGCTTAGGGGAAGGAGGACCCCACAGCGTAATGTTCCTACAAGTCAGCTGGCTGCAGAAAGAAGTGAGGCCTTTCACAGGGGCCGTACCCTGCCAGGCAGGAGGTGGTGTGCTTGGGAAAGTTGCCTGAGCTGGGAAGGTGGGTGGAGCAGAGCTGAGGGTTCTTGGCTGTCAGCTGTTACCCTGCAATCAGGGTTTGCTTCCCGGTGTGGTGCAATGATCTGTCCTGGCAGTTGTGCCCAGATGGCAGTCCGAGCCTGTGTGGTGCATTCCTCCCTCCCCAGGCAAGGAATGATCTCTGCTCAGGCTTGCCAGCTGTAAAGGGCTCACTTGTGTCATACTCCAACTCCTCCTCCTGCCCATACACCGAGTTTGCCCCTTTTCCCAGTGCGTTCAGCCTTGGAGAGGGTCAAAGCGTGGCCGGCTAAACACCTCTTCTGTTCTTTTGGGAGTTTCAACAGGGAACACGGCAGCTTCTGAACAGTTTGGGCTTCCTGCGTCTCTGTGATCTGCTCTGATGTACTTATCTATCTAACTATACATACATACATCCCCATGTGCCCTCTCTCTCTCTCTCTCTCTCTCTATCTGTAAGCAGACTCTGGGTGAGCTCTCCCCTGACATTTAGTGATGAGCTGTGGAAAAAGTCTTCAGAAGCTGATCTCATTTGCATGGACACACCCACCCTGATGAGGTGCTCAGCATGATGGGATTGCTTGCCCAAATGATAACTTGTGGCTGGTGTTGGATCCCCAGTCTCCTTGTTATTGGGGCAGGAATAATAAAGCGTTGCTATCCTTGTTGTGTGAACCGAAGGCAGCAGAACTGTACCTGGCACACCCCAATGGAGGGACTCACCCTCAACAGAACAGCACTCGCTAGGCAGGGGACATGGGTTTCAAAGCCCTATGGGTGGAGAAAGGTGCCCTTTGACCTTTCTTTTCTTTGTGGTATAGTAAAAGAGCTAATTTAGACTCAGCTGAGAGTCTTGTTACATGCTGCAGTGCTGAAATCACTGATACCTAGGTCCAAATATTAGACCTACTTTAGGATAGCATCTCTATTGCAATAGACTGCCCAGTGTGCACCAGCAGTGAGGCTTCCCCACTAACAGCTGAAATCTCTGAGAGTTGTGTTAAAGGGGGGTGGGCCCTGAAGACATTTTGGTGAGTGGACAACTGGTGGAGAGACAGGACCAGCAGGGCAGCGTGTCAAGTGGCTAGCATGGCGGCTGGCGGAGAGGCATGGCTAGCAGGGTGGCTGGTGGAGAAGCTGGTGGAGAGGGTCAGAGCAGAGCCCCGCAGAGGTGTGGCAAGCAGCCGTTGGGGTGATGAGCGAGTGCCCAAGCAGTGCAGCATGTAAGGTGCCTTCTTACATCCCCCCGCCTTCCACAAAGGTGGGAGGTGATCTCTGCGGATGAACCCCTGAACTCTGGGGCTGCACGGGCCAAGGACAGCAACTGTGAGTGGGGTGCAGAGAAGGGATGGGGCACATTGAAGGGACTTTCGGGTTGCTGGACTTAAGACCCTGAGAGGAAAAGGACACTGCCCAACTTACTTGGGGGTGGGTCTTTTGCTCATGGTTTGTGTTTATGAGCCCTAGTTTCAATGTTTTCCCAAATTAATGCTGAGTTAATTCCCTCCTTTTATTAAAAGTTTTTACTACACTCAGACTGTGTGCTTGCCAGAGGGGAAGTATTGCCTCTTAGAGGCTCCAGGGGGTGGTGTGTAATTGTCCCAGATCACTGGGTGGGGGCTTGTCATAAATATAAAGGGAAGGGTAAACACCTTTAAAATCCCTCCTGGCCAGAGGAAAAATCCTTTCACCTGTAAAAGGTTAAGAAGCTAGGATAACCTCGCTGGCACCTGACCACAATGACCAATGAGGAGACAAGATACTTTCAAAAGCTGTGGGGAGGGAAAAACAAAGCCACTTTCTCGGTCTGTGTGATGCTTTTGCCGGGGACAGAACAGGAATGGAGTCTTAGAACTTAGTAAGTAATCTAGCTAGATATGCGTTAGATTCTGTTTGTTTAAATGGCTGAGAAAAGAGCTGTGCTGAATGCAATGGATATTCCTGTCTGTGTGTCTTTTTGTAACTTAAGGTTTTGCCTAGAGGGATTCTCTATGGTTTGAATCTAATTACCCTGTAAGGTATTTACCATCCTGATTTTACAGAGGTGATTCTTTTACTTTTTCTTCTATTAAAGTTCTTCTTTTAAGAACCTGATTGCTTTTTCTTTGTTCTTAAGACCCAAGCGTTTGGGTCTGTGTTCACCTATGCAAATTGGTGAGGATTTTTATCAAGCCTTCCCCAGGAAAGGGGGTGTAGGGTTTGGGGAGGATTTGGGGGGGAAAGACTTTTCCAAGCGGGCTCTTTCCCGATTATATATTTGTTAGACGCTTGGTGGTGGCAGCAAAAAAAGTCAAAGGGCAAAAGGTAAAATAGTTTGTGCCTTGGTTACTCCCCAGCACTACACATAGGTCTATCTAGATGCCTTGAGAGATCTGCAACCTTTGCACCAGGAAGGCAAGTCACCATGCGGTTCTCCTGGTCATCACAAACCCAGCTATGTTTCTAATGATCAAATTGCCCATTAATAATACCTGTTGCTTCCTAATGGCTAGGGTTCCCTCCCCTGCAAAGATATCCTCAGGGCGAGAGGATACCACAACATTATCTGGAAGGAGGATCCGACTATGGGATCTGTTTCAGAGTGGTAGCTGTGTTAATCTGTATCAGGAAAAACAATGAGAAGTCCTTGTGGCACCTTAGAGACTAACAAATTTATTTAGGCATAAGCTTTTGTGGGCTAGAACCCACTTCGTCAGATGCATGAAGTAGAAAATAGAGGAGCAGGTATAAATACATGAAAAGATGTGAGTTGCCTTACCAAGTGTGAGGTCAGTCTAACAAGACAATTCAATTGACAGTAGGGTATCCAGGGAGGAAAAATAACTTTGGAAGTGGTAATGAGAGTGGCCCATTTCACACAGTTGACAAGAAGGTGTGAGTAACAGTAGAGGGAAATTAGTATGGGGGAAGTTAAGTTTAGGTTTTGTAATGACCCGACCACTCCCCAGTCTTTATTCAGGCCTAATCTGATGGTGTCTAGTTTGCAAATTGATGCCGGTTCTGCAGTTTCACATTTGAGTCTGTTTTTGAAGGTTTTTTTGTTGAAGAATTGCCACTTTTAGGTCTGTTGTTGAGTGTCCAGGGTGGTTGAAGTGTTCTCGTACTGGTTTTTGAATGTTATGATTCCTGAGCTGGATGTTCTCCTTCCCTGAGACTTTCATCCTCCTCTACAGCACAGAGGCTGTCAGACTGGGGGTGGGGCTGTTCTACTGTGTCCCGGAAAGTCTCATCTATGTACCTCTCTGTCTCCCTTAGCTCCTCCAGCTCAGCCACTCTGGTCTCCAAAGCCTGTACATGGTCAAGGAAGGCCAGGAGCTCCCTGCACCAAATGCACACATACGCCACTCACCCATAGGGCAGGTAATCATACATGCTGCATTGGGTGCAATAAATGGGGTAGCCCCCACTCTGTAACTGAACTTCTGCCTGCATTTTCAGGGCCCTGGAGTGCTAGACCGTTTGGCTTCTCCTCACAGAGCGGGGTGTGGCTCATGGTCCTCGCCAGGAAAGGGCGGCTGTGGAGGTTCCCAACACACGCCAAGCCCCGGCACCCCTAAAAATCACAGACTATAAAGCCAAAGAGACTCTGGGCTGAATAAACTCCACTACAGCAGGTCGGCTTCAAAACCAGCCCTGCTCGATTTCAAGATTGCCAGCAATGGAGAATCCGCCAGGCCCCTTGGTAAATTGTTCTAAGGGGTAATTAGCCTCCAGGATAAAAATGTGCACCTTATTTCCAGTTTGGTGGGGTTTTTTCATCTTGCTTCAACATCTGGCCAGTGGCTGTTGCTAAATTCTTTTCCTACTCACTCATGCATCTGATGAAGTGGGCTGTAGCTCACGAAAGCTTATGCTCAAATAAATTTGTTAGTCTCCAAGGTGCCACAAGTCCTCCTTTTCTTTTTGCGGATACAGACTAACGTGGCTGTTACTCTGAAACTCTTCAGGCCAGTTTCTCTGGCAAGTCACTCAATTTTTACAGCACAAACATTGTACAAGATTTAACCCACTTGGTCTTTTCCCGGTCCACTCAAATCCTTGGTGTTCAGACAATGGAAAGAGGGTTGGAGTAAATGTTTCTTGGTTTCTAATTGCCGTCCGGTAGCTTTCCAGGTATTTCACAGTCCCCAGCTGTAATGTTTCAGCCTCCTGAGTTGGTTTCCCCATTATTTCATTGCAAACAAGGTAAATCTTGATGCTTGTCCATGTGGACTGCTGATATCATAGGCCAGGTGTGGCCCTGTCCACACTCTGCCCCCAGTTCCCCTCCTGCTTCCCACGCTGCGGGCAGCTCTTCCCCTGTGCCATGGCCCCGGCTGGGGCTGGCGCTGGCACTGTGCTGCCTGCCCTCCTGGTGCTGGGGCCGCACTGCCCAGCCTTCCAGTGCTCCAGGGCTGGAGCAGCTAGGGCCATGCTGCCCGGTCTCCCAGCGCTCTGAGGTTGGGGGGACTGGAGCCACGCTGCCTGGCCTCCTGGTGCTGGGGATACCGGGGTGCTCAGGACTGGGGTCGCTAGCCTGGGGTGGGGGCCAGCAGCCACACTGGGGGGGCTCTGGGCTCCGGTGAGGGTGTGGAAGGGGCGGGGCTGGGGGCTAACCTCCCCGAACCAGTGGTTCACCCTCCGCCCATGCTTGTCCTGATGACAACACTGTGAACCTTGTGGGAGCTGCAGTCTCCCATTGCCTGTCCTGGCTAACCCCACCTGCCCTCCTCACTCAGCTCTGTGTCTGCCAGCCTCACTCTGTCCCTCTGCTGCCATGGGTGCCATGAGGAATTAGATTTCAGAGTAGCAGCCGTATTAGTCTGTATTTGCAAAAAGAAAAGGAGGACTTGTGGCACTTGTAGCTCACGAAAGCTTATGCTCAAATAAATTGGTTAGTCTCTAAGGTGCCACAAGTCCTCCTTTTCTTTATGAGGAATTAAGTCTTTTGGTGGGGGCAGAATTGGACAGGGTGTGTTTCTTTCTTTGGGAGAGAGCTAACAATGCCCCCACCAGGCAGAGAAGGTGGAGAATGACCTGACCTCACTGCCCGCAGCTGGCACTAGCTGACTTTACCAGCTCAGAAGCCAAACAGATAGGGCTGTGGGGGTGTTTCTTTAAAGGGGTGGCTTATTGGCACCTCCTTTGCTAGCAAACTGAAGCCCCCACTCAAGGTACCGACCAAACCAAGAAGAGCAGTGCCTATGACATAAGTAGTAGGGCCCTACCAATTTCATGGCCATGAAAAACACATCGTGGACTGTGAAATCTGGTCTCCCCCTGTGAAATCTGGGCCTTTTTTGTGCTTTTAACCTATGCTATAAAAGTATCCTATACTATAGGGTAAAAATTATACAAAAAGACACAGCGTTTCTCAAACTGGGGCTCCCAACCCAAAAGGGGGTTGCAAGGCTATTGTAGGGGGGTCACAGTATGGCTACCTTACTTCTGTGCTGTTGCTGGCGGCGGCACTGCCTTCAGAGCTGGGCACCTGGCCGGCAGCAGCTGCTCTCCAGCTGCCCAGCTCTATATAAGGGGTGGAACAGAACAAAGGAGGTTCCAGTCATGAGAAATCCCCTAGTTACCACCTGAGCTGGAACAAGGGCTGGACCAGGGAAAGGATTGGGCCCAAACTAGGAAGGAGTTCAGTCTGTGAAAGAAGCTTATTGGAACATCTCTGAGGGTGAGATTTTATCTGTAATCAGTTTCTTATTGTATTATGCTTAGACTGGTGTGTTTTGTTTTATTTTGCTCAGTAACTTGCTTTGTTCTGTCTGTTTTTATTTGGCACCACTTAAATCCTACTTTTTATATTTAATAAAATTAATATTTAATTATATTTCATAATTTTTATATTTAATTAATTGTGTGTCAGCCTCGTTGTTTACATCAGAAGTCCAGCAAGGGTTTCCCCTACCTCCAGCCCTTGCTGCTTGGGCGCAGGATGACATTCCTGAGATGGAACCAGTAATTCAGTTAATTAGTTTAATTAATTATGAACTGGATCATTTCAGGCATTTAGCAGCTTGTGTCACTCTCTGTTCTTTGTCCTGATCGATCTTAGCCATGGGAAAATGCAGAGATTGCAAACTCTGCTGATGGGACAAGTCATCCAAGTGCTTTGTGCTGGCCCGACTTGAAGAGCCGATGTTGCAATTAAGCAATTTTCATCTCATCTGATCTAATATAGGCTACACATAGGGTTGGGGCTACAGTTTATGTAACTCTAGGTGGGGACATAGAATATTAGTATTGGAAGGGACCTCAGGAGGTCATTGAGTCCAAACCCCTGCTCAAAGCAGGACCAATTTTTGCCCCAGATCCCTAAATGGCCCCCTCAAAGATTGAACTCACAACCCTGGGTTTAGCAGGCCAATGCTCAAACCACTGAGCGATTCCTCCCCCCATGACATGAGCGTTAACTCAGCCAATCGTTACCCTTCTTCTACAGCTAATTTCCATGCTGGGTGTCATCGGTCCGGCCATGTGTGTCAAGAGTTCTCATTGGCTGATGATTTAGAGAATCTCTTGTGGCTCTTTAAAGGTCACATGCTTGGGCATGGGTGCCTGAAAAGCTCCTTCTAGCATGACTGACTCTACTGTGCACTGAGGTGGCACTGCTGGGGAAACGGAGGCAGGAGCACAGGGCTCGCCCTAGATGCACAGAGCCATTGGGACTCAGAGAACGAACTGTAGGGCCGGCCTTGCTAACGCAGCCCTCTGAACCAATAGATCAACTGCAAATTCAAGGGCCAGATTCATCATTTTACTTTTGACGGCTTTGCACGATTTCGGGGGTGCAAAGCAGGTGGGAACCTGAAGCCAACTGGCGGCTGCCTTTGGGCGCTCTGCACTCCTCTGATGGGCCAGTGACTCACCCTTAAGAACTCATAGGTAAAAATGAGTTAAGGTTGGTAGTTGATACGACATCTTCAAATCATTGGGTTTGTTGTTTAGCATTTGGGTAGGAAATTTGAACTCATTAGCAAAACAAAAAGGCAAACGAGGAAGTGCCAAGACAAAACCATGAAGGTCAGGTGGAGGGCGCGTGTTAGTAATGAAAGAGTAAAGGCACTTCAGGGAGGATGTGGCAATCCTCACGCAATTCCCAGCTAGCTCAAGCACTGCAAAGCCAAGGAATCCAGGGTAAGGCCACACTGAAAGGCAATCCAGTCATGTTAAAATCTGGAAATGCACAGGTCAGGCACCCACAGAGTTTTAGCTGTGCCCCTGTAGTGACCACAAGAGGGGAAAAACCAACTAACTTGTCTTTAAAAATTACTTTAATCCAATGTGGGACAGGCAATTCCTGGGGCCAGCAGGGACCATTGTGATCATCTAGTTCAGTGGTCCCCAAACTTTCTCTGGGAATAGCATATTCCTATTCCCAGAAGACTATGACAGGAGCCAGACACCCCGCTGCCGAAATACCACTGACAAATGGCATTTCCGTGGCTGGCTCATGGGAATATGAAGTCTTGAATCCTGGAGTCCCATCCCAGCAGACCTGGCCAGGTGGGACAACATGGTTCTGTTCCCGGGCTGGGGGAGGATGGTGAGGAAACACTTTCAGCTGCAGGATGGTGGGTAGTGAAAAGACAAGTGTCCCTCCTCGCTGGCCCCCTCTGGCTCGGTAACGAATGATGTGATGGGTTCTGAAGGGCAGTAGAGTCCTTTCCCCTGGCCCTGGATGCTGGGGGTCCTGGGATGTGCGCACAATATCTCCGAGGTTGTGGCTGAGGTGGGACTAGGAGCTGTACAGACACAGAACAAAAAGCCACTGCCCAGTGCCTGCCCCACGGCGCCAGCGAGCTCAGTCTCAGCTGAGCAGCCCCCGAGGGAGCCAGCCGGCGCAGCCCCCGAGGATGCGAGAGACTGATGCAGAGCAGGGGTCTCCACACAACAGTGGCCTCCCTGCTGGTGAGTTCCTGGTGGGCGCTAGGACACGGGAGCATTTTAGGGAGGGTCTGACATGGTCTCTGTGTGTCCCCCCGCCCCATACGCCCACAGGCCAGGAATGATCTGTGCATCAGACTTGCCGGCGGTGAAGGGCTTGGTCCTGTCCTGCTCCAACTCCTCTTCCTGCTTGTGCACTGAATCTGCGCCTCTTCCTGGTGCATTCAGTGTTAGAGAAGGTCAAAGGCCAGCTGGCTAAATGCCTCTTCTGTTCTTTTGGGAGTTTCAAAAGGAAACATGGCAGCTTCGGAGCAGTTCGGGCTTCCTGGTTCTCTGTAATCTACTTGGATGTAATTATCATCTAATCTTATTAGATGTGTTGCATCCGAGAGTGCTAAAGGAGTTGACGGATGTGATTGCAGAGCCATTGGCCATTATCTTTGAAAACTCATGGCGATCGGGGGAAGTCCCGGACGACGGGAAAAAGACTAATATAGTGCCCATCTTTCAAAAAGAGAAGGAGGAGGATCCTGGGAACTACAGGCCAGTCAGCCTCACCTCAGTCCCTGGAAAAATCATGGAGCAGGTCCTCAAGGAATCAATTCTGAAGCACTTAGAGGAGAGGAAAGTGATCAGGAACAGTCAGCATGGATTCACCAAGGGCAAGTCATGCCTGACTAATCTAATTGCCTTCTATGATGAGATAACTGGCTCTGTGGATGAGGGGAAAGTGGTGGACGTGTTGTTCCTTGACTTTAGCAAAGCTTTTGACACGGTCTCCCACAGTATTCTTGCCAGCAAGTATGGGCTGGATGAATGGACTATAAGGTGGATAGAAAGTTGGCTAAATTGTCGGGCTCAATGGGTAGTGATCAACGGCTCCATGTCTAGCTGGCAGCCGGTATCAAGTGGAGTGCCCGAAGGGTCGGTCCTCGGACCAGTTTTGTTCAATATCTTCATAAATGATCTGGAGGATGGTGTGGATTGCACCCTCAGCAAGTTTGCAGATGACTCTAAACTGGGAGGAGAGGTAGATACGCTGGAGGGTAGGGATAGGATACAGAGGGCCCTTGACAAATTAGAGGATTGGGCCAAAAGAAATCTGATGAGGTTCAACAAGGACAAGTGCAGAGTCCTGCACTTAGGACAGGAGAATCCCATGCACCGCTACAGACTAGGGACCGAATGGCTCAGCAGCAGTTCGCCAGGACCTAGGGGTTACAGTGGACAAGAAGATGGATATGAGTCAGCAGTGTGCCCTTGTTGCCAAGAAGGCCAATGGCATTTTGGGATGTATAAGTAGGGGCATTGCCAGCAGATCGAGGGACGTGATCGTTCCCCTCTATTTGACATGGGTGAGGCCTCATCTGGAGTACTGTGTCCAGTTTTAGAAGCCACACTACAAGAAGGATGTGAAAAAATTGGAAAACATCCAGCGGAGGACAACAAAAATGATTAGGGGGCTGGGGCACATGACTTATGAGGAGAGGCTGAGGGAACTGGGATTGTTTAGTCTGCAGAAGAGAAGAACAAAGGGGGATTTGATAGCTGCTTTCAACTACCTGAAAGGGGGTTCCAAAGAGGATGGATCTAGACTGTTCTCTGTGGTAGCAGATGACAGAACAAGGAGTAATGGTCTCAAGTTGCAGTGGGGGAGGTTTAGGTTGGATATTAGGAAAAACTTTTTCACTGGGAGGGTGGTGGAACACTGGAATGGGTTCCCTAGGGAGGTGGTGGAACCTCCTTCCATAGATATTTTTAAGTTCAGGCTTGACAAAGCCCTGGCTGGGATGATTTAGTTGGGGATTGGTCCTGCTTTGAGCAGGGGGTTGGACTAGACACCTCCTGAGGTCCCTTCCAACCCTGATATTCTATGATTCTAATCTCTCTACCTATCTATCTATCCCCATACACGCTAGCTATGTAGCTAGCTAGTTATCTATCCCCACAACCCTCTACCCGCCTATCCAAATGTCTGTCTAATCATAGAGAAGTGGGGCTGGGTGGGACCTCGAGAGGGCATCCAGTCCAGATCCCTGCAATGAGGCAGAGCCAAGTAACTCTAGACCATCTGTGTCAGGCGTTTGTCCAACCTGCCCTAAAAACCCTTCCGTGACAGGGACTCCTCCAGCTTCTTGTGTCACCTGAGAGCCAGAAAGTGTTTCCTGGTCTCTCTCTCTGCATTCCTCACCTCTGAGATCTTTGGCATTCAGGGCACGAAGGACGGGCTCTCGACAGGCCCCATGCACCCAGGGAACGTGTCTCTTCTCACTTCAGCTGTGGCACTGACAGTCTAATTCCCCACCCCCCTCCACTCCTGGCACTGATAAGAAATCTCCCAGCTGCTGATTTATTAGCCTCATCGACCTTTGAAATTTACCAGAACAATTTCCCGCATTCCTCTGCCCAGCCCGAGAAAGCCGAGTGTCCCACCCCACCCCCGGGAGCCAATGTCCCTGGTTCCAGCCCCCCTGTTCAGTGCACTCCCAGCCCTCGAAAGGTGCGCACAGCCTCCCTCTGTTACCGCATCTATGGATTATGCCCCAGATTCTTCTCCCAAAGGATGAAGACGCTTTGGCTATCCCTGCTCCTCGCGCACCTCGCATCCTCCGTCTCTTCGGCAGGTGAGTGGGGCCCTGGAGTGCTAGACCATTTGGCTTCTCCTCGCAGAGCGGGGTGCGGCTCATGGCCTTGGCCAGGAAGGGGCAGCTGGGGGATTCCCAACACAGCCCGAGCCCCAGCACCCCTAAACATCACAGAGTATAAAGCCAAAGAGACCCCAGGCTGAATTAACTTCACTACAGCAGGTCAATGTCAAAACCAGCCCAGCTCCATTTCAAGATTTCCAGGAATGGAGAATCCACCAGGCCCCTTGGTAAATTGTCCCAAGGGGTAATTAGCCTCCATGATAAAAAAGTACATCTTATTTCCAGTGTGATTTGTTTTTTTGTCTTGCTTCAACTTCCGGCCAGTGGCTCATGCTAAATTCTTTTCTTGCTCGCTCAAGGGGAAGCTCTGCTAGCCAATTTCTCAGTCGAGCTCAGTTTTTGCAGCACAAACATTGTACGAGATTTTACCTTCTATGTGCTGCTGGGCTCTGTTCCTGGGCTGCTCAGATTTTGGTGTTCAGACAATAGATAGAGGATTAGAGTAAAAGTTTATTGGTTTCCAGTCACTGTCTGGGAGTTCTCCTGGTATTTCACAGTGCCAAGTTCTGATGTTCCAGCCTCCTGCACTGGTTTCCCCATTATTTCATTGCAATCAAAGTAAATCCCGGGGCTTGTCCAGCTTACAGCACTGTGAACCTTGTGAGAGCTGCCATCTCCCATTAGAATCATAGAATCATAGAATATCAGGGTTGGAAGGGACCTCAGGAGGTCATCTAGTCCAACCCCCTGCTCAAAGCAGGACCAATCCCCAATCAAATCATCCCAGCCAGGGCTTTGTCAAGCCTGACCTTAAAAACTTGTAGGGAAGGAGATTCCACCACCTCCCTAGGTAACGCATTCCAGTGTTTCACCACCCTCCTAATGAAAAAGTTTTTCCTAATATCCAACCTAAACCTCCCCCACTGCAACTTGAGACCATTACTCCTTGTTCTGTCATCTGCCACCACTGAGAACAGTCTAGATCCATCCTCTTTGGAACCCCCTTTCAGGTAGTTGAAAGCAGCTATCAAATCCCACTGCATTCTTCTCTTCTGAAGACTAAACATCCCCAGTTCCCTCAGCCTCTCCTCATAAGTCATGTGTTCCAGACCCCTAATCATTTTTCTTGCCCTCCGCTGGACTCTTTCCAATTTTTCCACACCCTTCTTGTAGTATGGGGCCCAAAACTGGACACAGTACTCCAGATGAGGCCTCACCAATGTCGAATAGAGGGGAACGATCACGTCCCTCAATCTGCTGGCAATGCCCCTACTTATACATCCCAAAATGCCATTGGCCTTCTTGGCAACAAGAGCACACTGTTGACTCATATCCAACTTCTCGTCCACTGTAACCCCTAGTTCCTTTTCTGCAGAACTGCTGCCGAGCCATTCGGTCCCTAGTCTGTAGCGGTGCATGGGATTCTTTCGTCCTAAGTGCAGGACTCTGCACTTGTCCTTGCTGAACCTCATCAGATTTCTTTTGGCCCAATCCTCCAATTTGTCTAGGTCCCTCTGTATCCTATCCCTACCCTCCAGCATATCTACCTCTCCTCCCAGTTTAGTGTCATCTGCAAACTTGCTGAGGGTGCAATCCACACCATCCTCCAGATCATTTATGAAGATATTGAACAAAACCGGCCTCAGGACCGACCCCTGGAGCACTCCACTTGATACCGGCTGCCAACTAGACATGGAGCCATTGATCACTACCCGTTGAGCCCGACAATCTAGCCAGCTTTCTATCCACCTTATAGTCCATTCATCCAGCCCATACTTCTTTAACTTGCTGGCAAGAATACTATTGCATACCCCCACCTGCCCTCCCCCCTGAGCTCTGCATCTGCCAGCCTCACTCTGTCCCTCTGCTGCCGTGGGGGCCAATAGGAATTTTGGTGGGGGCAGATTTGAACAGGGGTGTGGTTCTTCCCCTGCAAAAGAGCTAACAATGGCCCCACCAGGCAGAGGTGGTGGAGAGTGACCTCGTCTCCCTGCCTGTGCCTGGCACCAGCTGACTTCACCAGCTCAGAAGCAAAACAGAAAGGGCTCTGGGGGTGAAGTTGTGTTGTTCTCTGTGTGTTCTGGGCAATGCAGCAAGGACAGACCACGGTGCAAAGTGAGCTAGCTGGAACCGTAGCCCAAACTGGCCAAGGCTGGGCAGGCTGAGGAGCTGGGCACAGCTCGTGGATTAGACACTGCATCCAAGCTGGCTGCAGCCATAGCCCCCAGATGCCATGCGCTTCTGGAATCCAGCTCAATGTGCTCTGGCCCTGTCTCACTCTCCCTCCATGTGTTAACATCTTGTTACCTGCACAAATTCTCTGTTACTCACACACTCAAGGGCACCCACCTTTACCCAGTTCCTAGGGCTTAAGGCATAACCCTTGAGTGTGTGAGTAACAGAGAATTTTGTGCAGCTAACAAATTTGGTGGAGAATGAGGGCAAGCAGAAGAAAGGGACCCATGGGTGGAAAAGTTTCCCAGGGTATAGGCCGAAAATAAATTAGAATGTGGAAAAATTAACACTGATGTTTTAATCCGCGGACCTGACCCCCCTCCACAGTGCCAGTACAAGTATCCTTTAGAAGCAGAGGAAGGAATACATTCTACCATTAAAAGCCTGTTAGAAAAGGGTGTCGTGCAAATGGCTAGTATTAACAATGCCCTGATTTCTGGTCACCACAGAAACCTCAGAAACAGGCTCTGGCTGCCTTGTTTGGTTCCACCTTTCCCCTCAGCTTCCCTGCGGGGCATATGCCACGGTTGCTGGCTCTTGGCTCATGGAGGCACAACATGAATGGCCTGGCCAGCGGGTCCTTGATTGTCAACCTTCCATTCAGATACCCACAGGCCATTCATTTATGTGGCTGTATCTGGTCCTGTACATGCCACCCTGAGTGCCTAACTCCCATTTACACTCAGTGCATCACAGCACAAGCGGACATGTCAAACCCATGAAAAAATGAAGAAATTGGGCTTGTTTTTGGCTTAACTGGCTTGTGAGTTGCTTGTTGGCTAGTTTTTGGCTTGTAGCTTGTTGCTTGTTTGGCTTGTTGTAACTTGTTTCTTCTTTTTTTTGATTGACTCCCGGCAAGTAGGGGCAAGGGGCAAGCAGAGGAGAGACTCAGGGGTGCACGGCGGGCCCACCACAGTCCCAGACTGCATGCCAGGGGGATCTAGTCACAGAGTGTTGGGTTTCTTAGGGATTGGCTTGTTATGGCCTTGTTTTGAAACGGGACTAGCTTGATTTTTGTCTTATTGTGAAGCTCAGGGTGCTTATTTACCTCGTGATAGTTGGCAACTGTGAGCACAAGGTGAGCAGGGTAAACTGAGGCACACATAGGGTTCATAAAAATATTACCAAAACTGTCCACATTCATCATAGATAGATAAAAGGGTGTTTGTGGAGAGGAAAGGAGGAAGGGATAGATAGATTCCATGGATAGATAGAGGGGGTTCCTGAGGATGGATGGTGTGACAAAGTTCCTCCTCTACCTTGGTGGTTCTTGTGCTTATTGGCGGATTTGCTCGCCTCGGAGAGTCACGGCAGCCCTCAGTTTGGCCATTTTTGTGAACCCACAGTCCAGGTCAACTCCTCCGGTATCAAGTAGGGAGTTATGGGGGATGGAGGGATGGGGGGAACCCGGGCCAGCCCTCTACTTCAGGTTCCAGCCCAGGGCCCTGTGGATTGCAGCTGTCTACAGTAGCTCCCGGAACAGCTGTGCGATAGCTACAACTCCCTGGGCTACTTCCCCGTGACCTCCTCCCAACACCTTCTTTATCCTCACCACAGGACCTTCCTCCTGATGGCTGATAATGCTTGAACTTCTCAGTCTTCCAGTAGTATGCCTTCTCACTCTCAGCTTCTTGCACCTCTTGCTCTCAGCTCCTCGCCCGCACACCACAAACTGAAGTGAGCTCCTTTTTAAACCCAGGTGACCTGATTAGCCTGCCTGTCTTAATTGATTCTGGCAGCTTCTTGATTGGCTGCAGGTGTTCTAATCAGCCTGTCTGCCTTAATTGTTCCAAGAAAGTTCCTGATTGTTCTGGAACCTTCCCTGTTACCTTACAAAGGGAAAAGGGACCTACTTAACATGGGGCTAATATATCTGCCTGCTATCACTCTCCTGTAGCCATCTGGCCTGACCCGGTCACAATGGACAGAGATCCCCACATGCACCCCTCTACCCATCTATCCCCATATGCACCTCTCTATCTATTTCTCCCCATACACACATCTATCTATCTATCTATCTATCTATCTATCTATTTCCTTACCCCCGCCCCATCCATGCATTCTTGGGGATTGGGGATCTTTGTTTTCTCCTGGTCTGTCCAGTCCAGGCCCCTTTCTTCATGGACGAGGCATCAAAGGCCGGGTCGTGGCATTGGGGGGGTCATGCATTAATCACCCTCCAGTGATTCCTGTTTTCTCTCTCTCACCCACACACACACACACAGAACCCCTGGGGAGCCATGACAACACAACACAAACATGACAACACAAGATAAAACCACCAAAGTCCATGAATGCTCTGCATGCCCATGGACATTTCCATTCATTCAAGGTCCGGCTCATAAAGCTGCCGATAAGATTTATAAAGGTGATATCAAGGCAGCTAAACTCTGTACCTAAAGCTGAGTTTTGTTCTGTGTCAGCCTTGTTGTTTACATCAGAAGTCCAGCAGGGGTTTCCCCTACCTCCAGCCCTCGCTGCTTGGGCGCAGGATTACATTCCTGAGATGGTACCAGTAATTCTGTTAATTAGTTTAATTAATTATGAACTGGATCATTTCAGGCATTTAGCAGCTTGTGTCATTCTCTGTTCCTTGTCCTGATCGATCTTACCCATGGCAAAACGCAGAGATTGCAAACTCTGCTGATGGGACAAGTCATCCAAGTGTTGTGTGCCAGCCCGACTTGAAGAGCCGATGTTGCAATTAAGCAATTTTCATCTCATCTAATCTAATATAGGCTACAGTAGGATCGGGGCTACAGTTTATGTAACTCTAGGTTGGGACATGATGACATGAGCACTAACTCAGCCAATCGTCACCCTTCTTCAACAGCTAATTTGCATGCTGGGTGTCATCGGTCCAGCCATGCATGTCAAGAGTTCTCATTGGCTGATGATTTGGACAATCTCTTGTGGCTCTTTAAAGGTCACGTGCTTGGGCATGGGTGCTTGAAAAGCTCCTTCTAGCATGACTGACTCTACTGTGCATTGAGGTGGCGCTGCTGGGGAAACGGAGGCAGGAGCACAGGGCTCGCCCTAGATGCACAGAGCCATTGGGACTCAGAGAACGAACTCTAGGGCTGGCCTTGCTAACACAGCCCTATGAACCAATAGATCAACTGCAAATCCAAGGGCCAGATTCATCATTTTATTTTGGCAGCTTTGCATGGTTCTGGGGGTGCAAAGCAGGTGGGAACCCGAAGCCAACTGGCAGGTGCCCTCAGGCTGCTCTGCTCTCCTCTGATGGACCAGTGAATTACTCTTAAGAACTCAAAGGTAAAAATGAGTTAAGGTTGGTAGTTGATACGACATCTTCAAATCATTGGGTTCATTGTTTAGCATTTGTGTAGGAAATCTGAACTCGTTAGCAAAACAAAAAGGCAAACGTGGAAGTGCCAAGACAAAACCAAACCATGGAGGTCAGGTGGAGGCTGCGTGTTAGTAATGAAAGGGTAAAGGCACTTCAGGGAGGATGTGGTGATCCTCATGCATTTCCCAGCTAGCTCAAGCACTGCAAAGCCAAGGAATCCGGGGTAAGGCCACACTGAAAGGCAATCCAGTCAGGTTAAAATCTGGAAACGCACAGGTCAGGCACCCACAGAGCTTTAGTTGTGCCCCTGTAGTGACCACAAGAGGAAAAAAACCAAGTAACGTGTCTTTAAAAATTAGTTTAATCTAATGTGGGACCAGAGAATAATAGATTCTAAAGCCAGAAGCAGGAGTAGAGATGTAATTTTACCTCAGTATTTGGCCTGAGTGCAACCACAGGGGCGACTGGAGTCCGGTGGCCAGTTCCGGTGCCCACAGTTCCAGCTGGAGGGTGATTAAATCGGAGAGGGGTCAGAGAAGAGCCACAAGAAGGATTAAAAACCCTGCCTACAAGTGAGAGACTCCAGGAGCTCATTAGCTTAACGAAGAGAAGGTGAAGGGGTGACTGATCCTGGTCTGTAAGTACCAACGTGGGGAACAAATAGTTAGTAATGGGCTCTTCAATCTAGCCCAGGCAGATCTAACAGGATCCAAAGGCTGGAAGTTGAAGTTAGACAAATTCAGATCGGAAATAAGGTGTACATTTTTAATGGCAAGAGTCCTTAACCCTTGGAACAATTTCCCAAGGGTCATGGTAGATTCTTCATCAGTGACATTTTAAAATCAAGATGATGTGTTTCTCTACCAAATCTCCAGCCTCTGCCATACAGGGGGCCAGACACTAGATCAGCGATTCTCAAACTTTAGCAACCCGAGGACTCCCATTTTGATTTAAAAAATTTTGGGGTCTCCCAAGGCCCACCGCTCAGCTCTTGCCTCACCCCTTCTCTGAGGCCCCACCCCCACTCATTCCATCCCCCCTCCCTCCATCGCTCGCTCTCCCCCACCCTCACTCACTCTCAGTGGGCTTGGGCAGCGGGTTGGGGTGCAGAAGGGGGTGTGCGCTCTGTGAGGGAGTTTGGGTGTGGGGTACAGGCTCTTGGCTGGGGCAGGGGGGTTGGGATGCGGGAGGGGATAAGGGGTACGGGCTCCAGCCAAGTGACGCTTACCTCGGGGGGCTCCCAAAAGAGACCAGCACATCCCTCTGGGAGCGGCTCCTAGGCGGGAGGGCCGGGGGGTCTCTGTGTGCTGCCCCTGCCTGCAGGCACCACATCCGCTGCTCCCATTGGCCACAGTTCCCAGCCAATGGGAGCTGCAGAGTCAGCGCTTGTGGCGGGGGCAGCGCGCGGAGACCCCCTTCCGCCCCCTAGGGGCAGCAGGGACTTGCCAGCCACTTCTGGGAGCTGCACTGAGCCGGGGCACGTAGGAAGTCTGCCTTAGCCCTGCTGTGCCACCAGACTTCTACCATGCAGGAGACATTGGGAGGGACAGAGAGGAGTTGAGGGAGGGAGCGGGAGGAATTGATCAACGTGGAAGCCAGTTTCAGAAACACTGCATGAGTTGAAAACAATGTTTCCTCCTGGCTTTGAAATCTTTGCATTTCTGAGTCTATTGATGGATGCCTGCTGCTCTATGGGAACATGCTCCCTGACCACACACTCACAATCTCCACCTACCTCTCCCAGTTCCATTGGACTCCTGGGTTCTCTCCCCAACCCTGGGAGGGAAATGTGGGTCTTTTCTGAACGGATCTGTGAGGGTAGTGGGGGGCAGGACTCCCGGGTTCTCATTCCAGCTCTGGGAGGGGAGTGGGAGCTGGTGAGTTAGAGCAGGGGGTCTGGGAGCCAGGACTCCTGGGTTCTCTCCCCGGCACTGGGAGGGGTGTGTGGGCTCGTGGGTTAGAGCATGGAGGTGGGGGCTGAGAGCCAGGAATCCCTGTTCTCTCCCCAGCTCTGGGAGCGGGGTGGGGTCTGGTGAGTTAGAGAAGGGGGACTGGGAGCCAGGACTCCTGGGTTCTTTCATCAGCTCTCGAAGGGAAATGTGGGTCTTTTACCTGAATTTAGATCATGTCCTGATTCATGCTGAATACCAGATGTGGCATATGGTCTCTTTCAGTCTCCTGCAAAAATGGGGGAACAGTCGTGGGAACCAAATGTGCCTGCCCACCCGGTTTTACTGGTACTTTGTGTGAGACCGGAAACAACTCCATGGCCTGCCAGAACGGGAGCACTCCTGTTGGTACTGAATGCGTCTGCCCACCTGGTTATACTGGTACCTGGTGTGAGAAAAAGAACAACACCACAGCCTGCCAAAACGGTGCCACGGCATTCGGAACGGAGTGCATCTGCCCACTCGGATACTGGGGTTCCTTGTGCGAGAATGAGGATACAACCACCACGTGCTTGAATGGCGGAACACCAGTCGGAACAGCATGCAAATGTCCACCCACTTACTGGGGATTGCGGTGTGAATGCAACGTAACAGAAATTTCCACCACCACCACCACCACCTCAACTGACACAACTACCGTCACAACGATCTCCACTGTGCCCACCACCTCCACTGACATGACGACCCTCACCACCACCTCCACTGTCCCCACCACCTCCACTGACACGACGACCCTCACCACCACCGCCACTGTCCCCACCACCTCCACTGAAACAACAACCCTCACCACCACCACCACTGTCCCAACCACCACCTCCACTGAAAAGACAACCCTCACCACCACCTCCACTGTCCCCACCACCTCCACTGACACGACGACCCGCACCACCACCGCCACTCTCCCCACCACCTCCACTGACACGACGACCCTCACCACCACATCCACTGTCCCCACCACCTCCACTGACACGACGACCCTCACCACCACATCCACTGTCCCCACCACCTCCACTGACACGACGACCCTCACCACCACCTCCACTGTCCCCACCACCTCCACTGACACGACACTCACCACCACCTCCACTGTCCCCACCACCTCCACTGATACGACGACCCTCACCACCACCGCCACTGTCCCCACCACCTCCACTGAAACAACAACCCTCACCACCACCACCACTGTCCCAACCACCTCCACAGAAACGACAACCCTCACCACCACCTCCACTGTCCCCACCACCTCCACTGACACGACGACCCGCACCACCACCGCCACTCTCCCCACCACCTCCACTGACACGACGACCCTCACCACCACCTCCACTGTCCCCACCACCTCCACTGACACGACGACCCTCACCACCACCACCACTCTCCCCACCACCTCCACTGACACGACGACCCTCACCACCACATCCACTGTCCCCACCACCTCCACTGACACGACAACCCTCACCACCACCGCCACTGTCCCCACCACCACCTCCACTGACACGACGACCCTCACCACCACCTCCACTGTCCCCACCACCTCCACTGACACAACAACCCTCACCACCACCTCCACTGTCCCAACCACCTCCACTGACACGACACTCACCACCACCTCCACTGTCCCCACGACCACCTCCACTGACACGACCCTCACCACCACCTCCACTTTCCCCACCACCTCCACTGACACGACCCTCACCACCACCTCCACTTTCCCCACCACCTCCACTGACACGACGACCCTCACCACCACCTCCACTCTCCCCACCACCTCAACTGACACGACAACTCTCACCACCACCTCCACTGTCCCCACCACCTCCACTGACACGACAACCCTCACCACCACATCCACTGTCCCCACCACCTCCACTGACACGACAACCCTCACCACCACCGCCACTGTCCCCACCACCACCTCCACTGACACGACGACCCTCACCACCACCTCCACTGTCCACACCACCTCCACTGACACAACAACCCTCACCACTACCTCCACTGTCCCCACCACCTCCACTGACACAACAACCCTCACCACCACCTCCACTGTCCCAACCACCTCCACTGACACGACACTCACCACCACCTCCACTGTCCCCACGACCACCTCCACTGACACGACCCTCACCACCACCTCCACTTTCCCCACCACCTCCACTGACACGACGACCCTCACCACCACCTCCACTCTCCCCACCACCTCCACTGACACGACAACCCTCACCACCATCTCCACTGTCCCCACCACCACCTCCACTGACACAACAACCCTCACCACCACATCCACTGTCCCCACCACCTCCACTGACACGACGACCCTCACCACCACCTCCACTGTGCCCACCACCTCCACTGACACGACGACCCTCACCACCACCTCCACTGTCCCGACCACCACCTCCACTGACACGACGACCCTCACCACCACCTCCACTGTCCCCACCACCACCTCCACTGACACGACGACCCTCACCACCACCTCCACTGTCCCCACCACCTCCACTGACACGACGACCCTCACCACCACCTCCACCTTCCCCACCACCTCCACTGACACGACGACCCGCACCACCACCTCCACTGTCCCCACCACCTCCACTGATACGACGACCCTCACCACCACCTCCACTGTCCCCACCACCTCCACTGACACCACGACCCTCACCACCACCTCTACTGTCCCCACCACCTCCACTGACACGACGACCCTCACCACCACCTCTACTGTACCAACCACCTCCACTGACACGACGACCATCACCACAACCTCTACTGTCCCAACCACCTCCACTGACACGACGACCCTCACCACCACGGCAACTGTCCCCACCACCTCCACTGACACCACGACCCTCACCACCACGGCAACTGTCCCCACCACGTCCACTGACACGACGACCCTCACCACCACCTCCACTGTACCCACCACCTCCACTGACACGACGACCCTCACCACCACCTCCACTCTCCCCACCACCTCCACTGACACCACGACCCTCACCACCACCTCTACTGTCCCAACCACCTCCACTGACACGACGACCCTCACCACCACCTCCACTGTCCCCACCACCACCTCCACTGACACGACGACACTCACCACCACCTCTACTGTCCCAACCACCTCCACTGACACGACGACCCTCACCACCACGGCAACTGTCCCCACCACCTCCACTGACACCACGACCCTCACCACCACGGCAACTATCCCCATCACGTCCACTGACACGACGACCCTCACCACCACCTCCACTGTACCCACCACCTCCACTGACACGACGACCCTCACCACCACCTCCACTGTCCCCACCACCACCTCCACTGACACGACGACCCTCACCACCACCTCCACTGCCCCCACCACCTCCACTGACACGACGACCCTCACCACCACCTCCACTGTCCCCACCAGCACCTCCACTGACACGACGACCCTCACCACCACCGCCACTGTCCCCACCACCACCTCCACTGACACGACGACCCTCACCACCACCTCCACTGTCCCCACCACCTCCACTGACACCACGACCCTCACCACCACCTCCACTGTCCCCACTACCTCCACTGACACGACGACCCTCACCACCACCTCCACTGTACCCACCACCTCCACTGACACCACGACCCTCACCACCACCTCCACTGTACCCACCACCTCCACTGACACCACGACAATCACCACCACCTCCACTGTCCCCACCACCTCCACTGACACCACGACCCTCACCACCACCTCCACTGTCCCCACCAGCTCCACTGACACCACGACCCTCACCACCACCTCCACTGTCCCCACCACCACCTCCACTGACACGACGACCCTCACCACCACCTCCACTTTCCCCACCAGCTCCCCTGACACGACGACCCTCACCACCACCGCCACTGTCCCCACCACCTCCACTGACACGACGACCCTCACCACCACCTCCACTGTCCCCACTACCACCTCCACTGACACGACGACCCTCACCACCACCTCCACTGTCCCCACCACCACCTCCACTGACACAACGACCCTCACCACCACCTCCACTGTCCCCACCACCTCCACTGACACGACGACCCTCACCACCACCTCCACTGTCCCCACCACCACCTCCACTGACACGACGACCCTCACCACCACCGCCACTGTCCCCACCACCTCCATTGACACGACGACCCTCACCATCACCTCCACTGTCCCCACCACCTCCACTGACACCACGACCCTCACCACCACCTCCACTGTCCCCACTACCTCCACTGACACGACGACCCTCACCACCACCTCCACTGTACCCACCACCTCCACTGACACGACGACCCTCACCACCACCTCCACTGTACCCACCACCTCCACTGACACCACGACCCTCACCACCACCTCCACTGTCCCCACCACCTCCACTGACACCACGACCCTCACCACCACCTCCACTGTCCCCACCAGCTCCACTGACACGACATCCCTCACCACCACCTCCACTGTCCCCACCACCTCCACTGTCCCCACCACCTCCACCTCCACTGACACGACGACCCTCACCACCACCTCCACTGTCCCCACCACCACCTCCACTGACACGACGACCCTCACCACCACCTCCACTGTCCCCACCACCTCCACTGACACGACGACCCTCACCACCACCTCCACTGTCCCCACCACCACCTCCACAGACACGACGACCCTCACCACTACCTCCACTGTCCCCACCACCTCCACTGACACGACGACTCTCACCACCACCGCCACTTTCCCCACCACCTCCACTGACACGACGACCCTCACCACCACCGCAACTGTCCCCACCACCTCCACTGACACGACGACCCTCACCACCACCACCACTGTCCCCACCACCTCCGCTGACACGACGACCCTCACCACCACCGCCACTGTCCCCACCACCTCCACTGACACGACATCCCTCACCACCACCTCCACTGTCCCCACCACCTCCACTGTCACCACCACCACCTCCACTGACACGACGACCCTCACCACCACCTCCACTGTCCCCACCACCTCCACTGCCACCACGACCCTCACCACCACCGCCACTGTCCCCACCACCTCCACTGACATCACGACCCTCACCACCACCTCCACTGTCCCCACCACCACCTCGACTGACACGACGACCCTCACCACCACCTCCACTGTCCCCACCACCTCCACTGACACGACGACCCTCACCACCACCTCCACTGTCCCCACCACCTCCACTGACACGACGACCCTCACCACCACCGCCACTGTCCCCACCACCTCCACTGACACGACGACCCTCACCACCACCTCCACTCTCCCCACCACCTCCACTGACACCACGACCCTCACCACCACCTCTACTGTCCCAACCACCTCCACTGACACGACGACCCTCACCACCACCTCCACTGTCCCCACCACCACCTCCACTGACACGACGACACTCACCACCACCTCTACTGTCCCAACCACCTCCACTGACACGACGACCCTCACCACCACGGCAACTATCCCCATCACGTCCACTGACACGACGACCCTCACCACCACCTCCACTGTACCCACCACCTCCACTGACACGACGACCCTCACCACCACCTCCACTGTCCCCACCACCACCTCCACTGACACGACGACCCTCACCACCACCTCCACTGTCCCCACCACCTCCACTGACACGACGACCCTCACCACCACCGCCACTGTCCCCACCACCTCCACTGACACGACGACCCTCACCACCACCTCCACTGTCCCCACCACCTCCACTGACACCACGACCCTCACCACCACCTCCACTGTCCCCACTACCTCCACTGACACGACGACCCTCACCACCACCTCCACTGTACCCACCACCTCCACTGACACCACGACCCTCACCACCACCTCCACTGTACCCACCACCTCCACTGACACCACGACAATCACCACCACCTCCACTGTCCCCACCACCTCCACTGACACCACGACCCTCACCACCACCTCCACTGTCCCCACCAGCTCCACTGACACCACGACCCTCACCACCACCTCCACTGTCCCCACCACCACCTCCACTGACACGACGACCCTCACCACCACCTCCACTTTCCCCACCAGCTCCCCTGACACGACGACCCTCACCACCACCGCCACTGTCCCCACCACCTCCACTGACACGACGACCCTCACCACCACCTCCACTGTCCCCACTACCACCTCCACTGACACGACGACCCTCACCACCACCTCCACTGTCCCCACCACCACCTCCACTGACACGACGACCCTCACCACCACCTCCACTGTCCCCACCACCTCCACTGACACGACGACCCTCACCACCACCTCCACTGTCCTCACCACCACCTCCACTGACACAACGACCCTCACCACCACCGCCACTGTCCCCACCACCTCCACTGACACGACGACCCTCACCACCACCTCCACTGTCCCCACCACCTCCACTGACACCACGACCCTCACCACCACCTCCACTGTCCCCACTACCTCCACTGACACGACGACCCTCACCACCACCTCCACTGTACCCACCACCTCCACTGACACGACGACCCTCACCACCACCTCCACTGTACCCACCACCTCCACTGACACCACGACCCTCACCACCACCTCCACTGTCCCCACCACCTCCACTGACACCACGACCCTCACCACCACCTCCACTGTCCCCACCAGCTCCACTGACACGACATCCCTCACCACCACCTCCACTGTCCCCACCACCTCCACTGTCCCCACCACCTCCACCTCCACTGACACGACGACCCTCACCACCACCTCCACTGTCCCCACTACCACCTCCACTGACACGACGACCCTCACCACCACCTCCACTGTCCCCACCACCTCCACTGACACGACGACCCTCACCACCACCTCCACTGTCCCCACCACCACCTCCACAGACACGACGACCCTCACCACTACCTCCACTGTCCCCACCACCTCCACTGACACGACGACTCTCACCACCACCGCCACTTTCCCCACCACCTCCACTGACACGACGACCCTCACCACCACCGCAACTGTCCCCACCACCTCCACTGACACGACGACCCTCACCACCACCACCACTGTCCCCACCACCTCCACTGACACGACGACCCTCACCACCACCGCCACTGTCCCCACCACCTCCACTGACACGACATCCCTCACCACCACCTCCACTGTCCCCACCACCTCCACTGTCACCACCACCACCTCCACTGACACGACGACCCTCACCACCACCTCCACTGTCCCCACCACCTCCACTGACACCACGACCCTCACCACCACCGCCACTGTCCCCACCACCTCCACTGACATCACGACCCTCACCACCACCTCCACTGTCCCCACCACCACCTCGACTGACACGACGACCCTCACCACCACCTCCACTGTCCCCACCACCTCCACTGACACGACGACCCTCACCACCACCTCCACTGTCCCCACCACCTCCACTGACACGACGACCCTCACCACCACCGCCACTGTCCCCACCACCTCCACTGACACGACGACCCTCACCACCACCTCCACTGTCCCCACCACCTCCACTGACACCACAACCCTCACCACCACCGCCACTGTCCCCACCACCTCCACTGACATCACGACCCTCACCACCACCTCCACTGTCCCCACCACCACCTCCACTGACACGACAACCCTCACCACCACCTCCACTGTCCCCACCACCACCTCGACTGACACGACGACCCTCACCACCACCTCCACTGTCCCCACCACCTCCACTGACACGACGACCCTCACCACCACCTCCACTGTCCCCACCACCTCCACTGACACCACGACCCTCACCACCACCGCCACTGTCCCCACCACCACCTCCACTGACACGACGACCCTCAGCACCACCTCCACTGTCCCCACCACCACCTCCACTGACACGACGACCCTCACCACCACCTCCACTGTCCCCACCACCTCCACTGACACCACGACCCTCACCACCACCTCCACTGTCCCCACCACCACCTCCACTGACACGACGACCCTCACCACCACCTCCACTGTCCCCACCACCTCCACTGACACCACGACCCTCACCACCACCGCCACTGTCCCCACCACCACCTCCACTGACACGACGACCCTCAGCACCACCTCCACTGTCCCCACCACCACCTCCACTGACACGACGACCCTCACCACCACCTCCACTGTCCCCACCACCTCCACTGACACCACGACCCTCACCACCACCTCCACTGTCCCCACCACCACCTCCACTGACACGACGACCCTCACCACCACCTCCACTGTCCCCACCACCTCCACTGACACGACGACCCTCACCACCACCTCTACTGTCCCAACCACCTCCACTGACACGACGACCCTCACTACCACCGCCACTGTCCCCACCACCGCCACTGTCCCCACCACCTCCACTGACACCACGACCCTCACCACCACCTCCACTGTCCCCACCACCACCTCCACTGACACGACAACCCTCACCACCACCTCCACTGTCCCCACCACCTCCACTGACACGACAACCCTCACCACCACCTCCACTCTCCCCACCACCTCTACTGACACGACAACCCTCACCACCACCTCCACTGTCCCCACCACCTCCACTGACACGACAACCCTCACCACCACCTCCACTGTCCCCACCACCTCCACTGACATGACTACCCTCACCACCACCTCCACTGTCCCCACCACCTCCACTGACATGACTACCCTCACCACCACCTCCACTGTCCCCACCACCTCCACTGACATGACTACCCTCACCACCACCTCCACTGTCCCAACCACCTCCACTGACATGACTACCCTCACCACCACCTCCACTGTCCCCACCACCACCTCCACTGTCCCCACCACCACCTCCACTGACACGACGACCCTCACCACCACCGCCACTGTCCCCACCACCTCCACTGACACCACGGCCCTCACCACCACGTCCACTGTCCCCACCACCACCTCCACTGACACGACGACCCTCACCATCACCTCCACTGTCCCCACCACCTCCACTGACACGACGACCCTCACCACCACCGCCACTGTCCCCACCACCTCCACTGACACCACGACCCTCACCACCACCTCCACTGTCCCCACCACCACCTCCACTGACACGACGACCCTCACCACCACCTCCACTGTCGCCACCACCACCTCCACTGACACGACGACCCTCACCACCACCTCCACTGTCCCCACCACCTCCACTGACACGACGACCCTCACCACCACTTCCACTGTCCCCACCACCACCTCCACTGACACGACGACCCTCACCACCACCTCCACTGTCCCCACCACCACCTCCACTGACACGACGACCCTCACCATCACCTCCACTGTCCCCACCACCTCCACTGACACGACGACCCTCACCACCACCGCCACTGTCCCCACCACCTCCACTGACACGACGACCCTCAGCACCACCTCCACTGTCCCCACCACCTCCACTGACACGACGACCCTCAGCACCACCGCCACTGTCCCCACCACCTCCACTGACACCACGACCCTCACCACCACGTCCACTGTCCCCACCACCACCTCCACTGACACGACGACCCTCACCATCACCTCCACTGTCCCCACCACCTCCACTGACACGACGACCCTCACCACCACCGCCACTGTCCCCACCACCTCCACTGACACCACGACCCTCACCACCACGTCCACTGTCCCCACCACCACCTCCACCGACACGACGACCCTCACCACCACCTCCACTGTCCCCACCACCACCTCCACTGACACGACGACCCTCACCACCACGTCCACTGTCCCCACCACCACCTCCACCGACACGACGACCCTCACCACCACCTCCACTGTCCCCACCACCACCTCCACTGACACGACGACCCTCACCACCACCTCCACTGTCCCCACCACCTCCACTGACACGACAACCCTCACCACCACCTCCACTGTCCCCACCACCTCCACTGACACGACGACCCTCACCACCACTTCCACTGTCCCCACCACCACCTCCACTGACACGACGACCCTCACCACCACCTCCACTGTCCCCACCACCACCTCCACTGACACGACGACCCTCACCATCACCGCCACTGTCCCCACCACCTCCACTGACACGACGACCCTCACCACCACCGCCACTGTCCCCACCACCTCCACTGACACGACGACCCTCACCACCACCGCCACTGTCCCAACCATCTCCACTGACATGACGACCGTCACCACCATCTCCACTGTCCCCACCACCACCTCCACTGGCCCCACCACCACCTCCACTGACACGACGACCCTCACCACCACCTCCACTGTCCCCACCACCACCTCCACTGACACGACGACCCTCACCATCACCTCCACTGTCCCCACCACCTCCACTGACACGACGACCCTCACCACCACCTCCACTGTCCCCACCACCACCTCCACTGACACGACGACCCTCACCACCACCTCCACTGTCCCCACCACCTCCACTGACACGACGACCCTCAGCACCACCGCCACTGTTCCCACCACCTCCACTGACACGACGACCCTCACCACCACCTCCACTGTCCCCACCACCTCCACTGACACGACGACCCTCACCACCACTTCCACTGTCCCCACCACCACCTCCACTGACACGACGACCCTCACCACCACCTCCACTGTCCCCACCACCTCCACTGACACAACGACTCTCACCACCACCTCAACTGTCCCCACCATCACCTCCACTGACACGACGACCCTCAGCACCACCGCCACTGTCCCCACCACCTCCACTGACACGACGACCCTCACCACCACCTCCACTGTCCCCACCACCTCCACTGACACGACGACCCTCACCACCACTTCCACTGTCCCCACCACCACCTCCACTGACACGACGACCCTCACCACCACCTCCACTGTCCCCACCACCTCCACTGACACAACGACTCTCACCACCACCTCCACTGTCCCCACCACCACCTCCACAGACACGACGACCCTCACCACCACCTCCACTGACACGACGACCCTCACCACCACCTCCACTGTCCCCACCACCTCCACTGACACGACGACCCTCACCACCACCTCCACTGTCCCCACCACCACCTCCACTGACACGACGACCCTCACCACCACCTCCACTGACACGACGACCCTCACCACCACCTCCACTGTCCCCACCACCACCTCCACTGACACGACGACCCTCACCACCACCTCCACTGTCCCCACCACCTCCACTGACACGACGACCCTCACCACTACCGCCACTGTCCCCACCACCTCCACTGACACGACGACCCTCACCACCACCGCAACTGTCCCCACCACCTCCACTGACACGACGACCCTCACCACCACCGCAACTGTCCCCACCACCTCCACTGACACGACGACCCTCACCACCACCGCAACTGTCCCCACCACCTCCACTGTCACCACCACCACCTCCACTGACACGACGACCCTCACCACCACCTCCACTGTCCCCAGCACCTCCACCTCCACTGACACCACGACCCTCACCACCACCTCCACTGTACCCACCACCTCCACTGACACAACGACCCTCACCACCACCACCACTGTCCCCACCACCTCCACTGACACGACGACCCTCACCACCACCGCCACTGTCCCCACCACCTCCACTGACACGACATCCCTCACCACCACCTCCACTGTCCCCACCACCTCCACTGTCACCACCACCACCTCCACTGACACGACGACCCTCACCACCACCTCCACTGTCCCCACCACCTCCACTGACACCACGACCCTCACCACCACCGCCACTGTCCCCACCACCTCCACTGACATCACGACCCTCACCACCACCTCCACTGTCCCCACCACCACCTCGACTGACACGACGACCCTCACCACCACCTCCACTGTCCCCACCACCTCCACTGACACGACGACCCTCACCACCACCTCCACTGTCCCCACCACCTCCACTGACACGACGACCCTCACCACCACCGCCACTGTCCCCACCACCTCCACTGACACGACGACCCTCACCACCACCGCCACTGTCCCCACCACCTCCACTGACACCACAACCCTCACCACCACCGCCACTGTCCCCACCACCTCCACTGACATCACGACCCTCACCACCACCTCCACTGTCCCCACCACCACCTCGACTGACACGACGACCCTCACCACCACCTCCACTGTCCCCACCACCTCCACTGACACGACGACCCTCACCACCACCTCCACTGTCCCCACCACCTCCACTGACACCACGACCCTCACCACCACCTCCACTGTCCCCACCACCACCTCCACTGACACGACGACCCTCACCACCACCTCCACTGTCCCCACCACCTCCACTGACACGACGACCCTCACCACCACCGCCACTGTCCCCACCACCTCCACTGACACGACGACCCTCACCACCACCTCTTCTGTCCCAACCACCTCCACTGACACGACGACCCTCACTACCACCGCCACTGTCCCCACCACCGCCACTGTCCCCACCACCTCCACTGACACCACGACCCTCACCACCACCTCCACTGTCCCCACCATCACCTCCACTGACACGACAACCCTCACCACCACCTCCACTGTCCCCACCACCTCCACTGACACGACAACCCTCACCACCACCTCCACTCTCCCCACCACCTTGACTGACACGACAACCCTCACCACCACCTCCACTGTCCCCACAACCTCCACTGACACGACAACCCTCACCACCACCTCCACTGTCCCCACCACCTCCACTGACATGACTACCCTCACCACCACCTCCACTGTCCCAACCACCTCCACTGACATGACTACCCTCACCACCACCTCCACTGTCCCAACCACCTCCACTGACATGACTACCCTCACCACCACCTCCACTGTCCCCACCACCACCTCCACTGTCCCCACCACCACCTCCACTGACACGACGACCCTCACCACCACCGCCACTGTCCCCACCACCTCCACTGACACCACGACCCTCACCACCACGTCCACTGTCCCCACCACCACCTCCACTGACACGACGACCCTCACCATCACCTCCACTGTCCCCACCACCTCCACTGACACGACGACCCTCACCACCACCGCCACTGTCCCCACCACCTCCACTGACACCACGACCCTCACCACCACGTCCACTGTCCCCACCACCACCTCCACTGACACGACGACCCTCACCACCACCTCCACTGTCCCCACCACCACCTCCACTGACACGACGACCCTCACCACCACCTCCACTGTCCCCACCACCTCCACTGACACGACGACCCTCACCACCACCTCCACTGTCCCCACCACCTCCACTGACACGACGACCCTCACCACCACTTCCACTGTCCCCACCACCACCTCCACTGACACGACGACCCTCACCACCACCTCCACTGTCCCCACCACCACCTCCACTGACACGACGACCCTCACCATCACCTCCACTGTCCCCACCACCTCCACTGACACGACGACCCTCACCACCACCGCCACTGTCCCCACCACCTCCACTGACACGACGACCCTCAGCACCACCTCCACTGTCCCCACCACCTCCACTGACACGACGACCCTCAGCACCACCTCCACTGTCCCCACCACCACCTCCACTGACACGACTACCCTCACCACCACCTCCACTGTCCCCACCACCACCTCCACTGACACGACTACCCTCACCACCACCTCCACTGTCCCAACCACCTCCACTGACATGACGACCGTCACCACCACCTCCACTGTTCCCACCACCACCTCCACTGACACGACGACCCTCACCACCACCGCCACTGTCCCCACCACCTCCACTGACACCACGACCCTCACCACCACGTCCACTGTCCCCACCACCACCTCCACTGACACGACGACCCTCACCATCACCTCCACTGTCCCCACCAGCTCCACTGACACGACGACCCTCACCACCACCGCCACTGTCCCCACCACCTCCACTGACACCACGACCCTCACCACCACGTCCACTGTCCCCACCACCACCTCCACTGACACGACAACCCTCACCACCACCTCCACTGTCCCTACCACCACCTCCACTGACACGACGACCCTCACCACCACCTCCACTGTCCCCACCACCTCCACTGACACGACGACCCTCACCACCACTTCCACTGTCCCCACCACCACCTCCACTGACACGACGACCCTCACCACCACCTCCACTGTCCCCACCACCACCTCCACTGACACGACGACCCTCACCATCACCTCCACTGTCCCCACCACCTTCACTGACACGACGACCCTCACCACCACCGCCACTGTCCCCACCACCTCCACTGACACGACGACCCTCACCACCACCGCCACTGTCCCCACCACCTCCACTGACACGACGACCCTCAGCACCACCTCCACTGTCCCCACCACCTCCACTGACACGACGACCCTCACCACCACCTCCACTGTCCCCACCACCACCTCCACTGACACGACTACCCTCACCACCACCTCCACTGTCCCCACCACCTCCACTGACACGACTACCCTCACCACCACCTCCACTGTCCCAACCACCTCCACTGACATGACGACCGTCACCACCACCTCCACTGTCCCCACCACCACCTCCACTGGCCCCACCACCACCTCCACTGACACGACGACCCTCACCACCACCTCCACTGTCCCCACCACCACCTCCACTGACACGACGACCCTCACCATCACCTCCACTGTCCCCACCACCTCCACTGACACGACGACCCTCACCACCACCTCCACTGTCCCCACCACCTCCACTGACACGACGACCCTCAGCACCACCGCCACTGTTCCCACCACCTCCACTGACACGACGACCCTCACCACCACCTCCACTCTCCCCACCACCTCCACTGACACGACGACCCTCACCACCACCTCCACTGTCCCCACCACCTCCACTGACACGACGACCCTCACCACCACCTCCACTGTCCCCACCACCTCCACTGACACAACGACTCTCACCACCACCTCAACTGTCCCCACCACCACCTCCACTGACACGACGACCCTCAGCACCACCGCCACTGTCCCCACCACCTCCACTGACACGACGACCCTCACCACCACCTCCACTGTCCCCACCAGCTCCACTGACACGACGACCCTCACCACCACTTCCACTGTCCCCACCACCACCTCCACTGACACGACGACCCTCACCACCACCTCCACTGTCCCCACCACCTCCACTGACACAACGACTCTCACCACCACCTCCACTGTCCCCACCACCACCTCCACTGACACGACGACCCTCACCACCACCTCCACTGACACGACGACCCTCACCACCACCTCCACTGTCCCCACCACCTCCACTGACACGACGACCCTCACCACCACCTCCACCTTCCCCACCACCTCCACTGACACGACGACCCTCACCACCACCTCCACTGACACGACGACCCTCACCACCACCTCCACTGTCCCCACCACCTCCACTGACACGACGACCCTCACCACCACCGCCACTGTCCCCACCACCTCCACTGACACGACGACCCTCATCACCACCTCCACTGTCCCCACCACCTCCACTGACACGACGACCCTCACCACCACCTCCACTGTCCCCACCACCACCTCCACTGACACGACGACCCTCACCACCACCTCCACTGTCCCCACCACCTCCACTGACACGACGACCCTCACCACCACCTCCACTGTCCCCACCACCACCTCCACTGACACGACGACCCTCACCACCACCTCCACTGTCCCCACCACCTCCACTGACACGACGACCCTCACCACCACCGCAACTGTCCCCACCACCTCCACTGACACGACGACCCTCACCACCACCGCAACTGTCCCCACCACCTCCACTGACACGACGACCCTCACCACCACCGCAACTGTCCCCACCACCTCCACTGTCACCACCACCACCTCCACTGACACGACGACCCTCACCACCACCTCCACTGTCCCCAGCACCTCCACCTCCACTGACACCACGACCCTCACCACCACCTCCACTGTACCCACCACCTCCACTGACACAACGACCCTCACCACGACCTCCACTGTCCCCACCACCACCTCCACAGACACGACGACCCTCACCACTACCTCCACTGTCCCCTCCACCACCTCCACAGACACGACGACCCTCACCACTACCTCCACTGTCCCCACCACCTCCACTGACACGACGACCCTCACCACCACCGCCACTGTCCCCACCACCTCCACTGACATGACGACCCTCACCACCACCGCAACTGTCCCCACCGCCTCCACTGACACGACGACCCTCACCACCACCTCCACTTTCCCAACCACCTCCACTGACACGACGACCCTCACCACCACCTCCACTGTCCCCACCATCTCCACTGACACGGTGACCCCCCCCACCATCTCTATTGTAACCGTCTCAGACTCCACACCTTATCCATGCCCTAATACAATTCCCCCATGGTATACCACTGGTCCTCCACCTACCGCAGGTCGGTGACTCTTTTTATTTTTTATTGCAGTTTTGTTCCTATTAATGTCTACTGATTGTGTGTGGGTCATGGACGCAGGTGGGGTAGGGCATGAGGGTCATCCCTAAATGCAGTATCTTCTCTTAATTTTGTCGTAACTGCTCTTTGACTAAAGCCAGTGTAACTCCACTGCCTGTGACAAAAGCATATCAGTTTGCAGTGGTAAGTTTTAATTCTGGTTATGTTAAATATGTAATTTCGTCAGAGTGTCTTAGTGAATATTCTCCATGGTGTTGATTGGCATCAGAAATGCTGCATCTTTGCCCTTTTAAGAAGGCACTGGGCTGCTATAAAGGTAACAGAATCTACCTTTTCTTTCATCCAGAGAGAGAAAAAAAGAATGGAGTGAAAGGGAAAGAGATTGAGAGCAGTATCGACTGCATATAGAAATCGCAGTGGAAAAAATATAGCGTGGTACACATCCAAGCTCAGTCCATACAAGAAACTCTGCCCACAGGAAACACTGCTAACAGCAGATTATCCTGGGTGTTTTTTATGCTTGACTGAGCACTGAATAATTAACAATGTTGACTTTGAAGTAACAGCAGTGGCGGACTCCAGCAGTTCCTCGTCACCACCAGGGGAGGTAGATGAAGCAGCATCTCACTAATGCTGGAAGGTCAGGCCCAATGGGAAGTGCTATCAGCACACCCAAGTCTGCAGCTGCCTGATTGGCTTGCGCCTGGTACTTAGGCCGGGCAGTGATCTGGGTGGGCTGTCTGAGCTATGATACAGGCATCCTGTTGCTGCAAGTGCATCATCATCGCCATTATCAAACCTTGCTCTAGCACACCTTCTGCAGCCTGTATCCAACCCCACTCCACACTCCTGCTCTGCTCCTGGCGCCCTCCCTGCTCCCATTCCTTGCCTGGCTCCCGAGCATCGGCTAGCAATCTTGGCTCTGACCCCCCATCTCCGACTTTGGACTCCATCTCTGGCTTGACCCCTGATTCTGGCATTTGGTATCGGATCCCCCCCCCCCGGCTCTGACCCTCTGCTTTGATTCCTGGTTCTCACTCTGGCTCCACCCCTGCCTCTTCCTCCAGTCCTGACCTTTGGTGTCATTTCCCAGGGCCTGACCCGTGTTCTGCCCACTCAACTCCCACTTTGACCTCTCAGACAAACTGCCTGCATCCCGGTTCCCAGCATTTCCGGCCTGAAACTATATGATAACCACTTGAAATCTGGAGCAAAATTTTCTGAGGTTCTGAAGAGCTGATGGGCTGTCTATAAATTATGTAATAAATTGGGGGGATATGCCTCCATTTTGCATGTTTGTTTCAATGTTACCAAGTGTTATGAGAGGTGGGTGTTTTTAAAAAAATGAAATAGTTATTAGAGTTAAGTGAATAATTGATTCTCCTGAAACGAAATGAACCAGAAAGTTTTCATTTTTTCTCACTGAAACAAAAAGACATTAGGAGCTTAAATGTCATGTCACAGAAACTGTGCAGGTATAAGAAAGAATTAGCTCCTGTTGATTTCACTGGAGTAGTAGGATCTAGTGGGTTAGAACAGGGGTGGGTGAGAGCCAGGACTCCTGGGTTCTCTCCCCGGCTCTAGGAAAGGATCTTTTGGATCTGCTTTGAGAGCACATCCTGAATCCCACTAAAACATCTTCCAGTTCCCTGCAAGAACAATGGAGTTGCCAACCTGAGCCAATGTGTCTGCCTACCGGGCTACACTGGTGTGCACTGCCAAAATAAAACGCCTGAGGACAACTGCCAGAACGGCAGCACAGCCGTCGGAGCCAAATGCATCTGCATGCCTGGATTCTACGGCCCCCGCTGTCAGTACTACAATAGCTCCATGGCCTGCCAGAATGGGGGCACCCCCGTCGGAAGAGACTGTGTCTGTCTCCCCGATTACTACGGCACCCGGTGTGAATCCTCTAACAAAACCACCACGGCAACCCCTGTCACTATGACTGCAATCAGCACCACTATCCGGAGCACAACAACCACCAACACCATGCAGAGCAGCACCATCCCCACCAGCGCCAGCGCCAGCACGACCACCACCACCATTCCCACTACCACCACCACCATGACCCCAGGTGAGTGACAGCTCATGCTGGAGTTGGCAATGTTCTTGTAGCCACGTTGGGCCCAGGATGGGAGAGGTAAGATCTCTTTTCTTATTGGGCCAACTTCTGCTGGGGGAAGATAGAGAAGCTTATGGGCTGCACAGCCCCTCTTTGGGGCTGGGAAGGGGACTCTGAGTATGCCAGCTAAATAAAAGGTTGTTAAGCATAAGGAGTTCACACACCTTGCAGGAGATCACATAAAGTATTTGATCTGACCTGAGTTTAAATATAAGTTACTTGCCTTCACCTTCAGGGACCGTCACGGAATCTCTCTACCTGCCTCTGAGCAGCTCATGACACCAGCCTCCATCGCCTATTTGTTACATTTTCACAATCACCCCTTAGTGCTCCCCGCCACCTACAGCCTCTCCTGGGGGCAGAGCTCCCCATAAAGGTCTGCAAAGCCTCCCCATCCTCCTCCACCTAAATTTTTTCCATGACACTGACAAAAACCTTGAGAACTGTTCAGTGCTTCTGGGTTGAGACCACTGCTTGTCACGGTGCCCAGTGTTGTCTCATTGTTTCCTTGTGTCCTCCTCTCTGGCTGGCTTTCTCCATCTGCAGTCTCTTGTCTTATACTAGTACCACCAGCTCTGGTGGGCAGGGAGCGTCTAGCACAACAGGGACCTGGTCCAGGACTGGGGCTTTGGGTGCTACAGTAATAATAATAAATAAATTCCCCAGGGTCAGATGCTGATCTCAGTCATAAATGGTGTAAATCCAGAGTGACTCCACAACAGCCTAAATACAGAGCAATTCCACTCCATTGTAAACCTGTCTGGCTCACCTCTCGCTTATGTCAGATGTTGCTTCGGTGAAGATGGCCTAGTGTAATTCCACTCCAGTGTAAATCTGGAGTAGCTCCACCCCAGTCTAAATTCAGAGTAACTCCACAGTGGTGCAAATGTTGAGTGACTCTCCAGCAGTGTAATTACATTCCAGCATAAACCAAGAGCAATTTAGACATCACAGACACAGCTCCCACATATAAGCCAGTCCAGACTCATGCTGACAAGCAGGGCATCGGATTGTTTCTTTCAGCACCCTGCCAGAATGGGGGCACTCATAATGGGATCAAATGTATCTGCCAAGATGGTTACTATGGCTCCCAGTGTGAAAAGAGCAAATGCCAGAATGGGGGCACTTGGATCAACGGTGGCTGCCTATGCCTGTCCAGCTTTCAGGGTCCTGCATGCGAATATGCTTCTGAAGTCATCGAGGTCGAAGCCGGTATGAAAACCTTACTTAATCAATCCTTGTGTCTGGGGTTCAGACAATACCTTAAGGTGCTGCAATGCATGAGACCCTTGGAAACCCGAGCAGGGACATCCATCTGGCCCATGAGCCAGGATCCAGGATGACAGGTCCCATGCAGTAGCATTGTTAGCATTCGAGGGGGTCGTGTGGCTGGGGCTGTGAGCCAGAACCCAGTAAGACAGCAGGGCTGGCTCATGGCAAAGTGGGGTCTTTAATCCTGGAGTCCTAACCTAGCAGGCCTGACCAGGTGGGACAACAGCTGGCTGTGCCTGAGCTGGGGGAGGGCGGTGAGGAAACACGTTCAGCAGCAGGATGGCAGGTAGTGAAATGAAAAGTGTCCCTCCTCGCTGGCCCCCTCTGGCTAGGTGTGACGCAGCAGGGAGGGGGGAGTGTTGACCTGGGAATGTGGCAGCTGAGTTTCACTGGGGATGGGAGACCTGAGAGCCTGTAACCTGAGCCAGGACGGGGAGGGGGAGGTAACACCTCTGCCCAGGAAACTGAGAGAGCCTGCTGGGGGGGTTTAGTTTCAGTTTTGGGCTGGGTGGTGGAATGCAGGGAACCCCAGGGCTGGGGTCTAAGCTTCCTGCTTCCCCAGAAGGACTTGACTGAGGGGTCCTGGGGGTACCCACAAGCTCTGTTTTGCATCCGATGAAGTGAGCTGTAGCTCACGAAAGCTTACGCTCAAATAAATTGGTTAGTCTCTAAGGTGCCACAAGTACTCCTTGTCTTTTTGCGAATACAGACTAACACGGCTCTTACTCTGAAACCTGTTTTGGACTGTGTTCCTATTGTCCAATAAACCTTCTGTTTTACTGGCTGGCTGAGAGTCACAGTGAATCCCAGCAAAAGGGGTGCAGGCTCCGGACTCCCCCACACTCCGTGACACTAGGTAACAAATGATGTGATGGGTTCTAAAGGACACTGGGGGTCCTGGGATGTGAGCATCAGGAGAGCTAACAAGGACCCCCAGGGGAAGAGGGCAATTCCCCTCTGCCATTCCCATGGTTTCTGCCAATTTTCACTGTGTTTCTTTCTCCTCCCTCCCCCCTGCCCTGATGAAGAGGTGAATGTAACAGTGGACGTGAAGCTGCAGATCACCAGCCACAAATTCACCCCTGAGCTGAAGGACAACACAACTCAAGAATACAAAAAGTTTACCTTGGACTTCAAACAGCAGGTGGGACCCAGAGGAGCGACCGGGAAGGGGGCGTTAGTGAGAGAGAGGCCCCCAATGGGGTGGATAGTCGGGAGGATGTGGGGGAACTTCCCAAGAGAGGTATGAGATCAGGGGATCATCTCCCAGGGGAAGGGCTGGGAGGCCCATTGCTGGAGACGTTGGGAGCTAGGGCTGGGCACGACGCTGGGTAATGGGATGATCCCAGCCCGCCAGAGGGGAATAGACTTAAATGGGTCTTTCCCAGTGCTGAGCACTGATTTCCTGGGGAGCGTCCAGGTGGGAGTATGTTCGCTGCTTAGGTATCATGGCTGGGAACCTCACCAGCCCCCTGGGCTCACCAGGGCCCCATCTCAATGGGGTGGGAAGGTTCAGGGCAGCCCCTGCCAGTGACGTGCGCCCTATTCCCTTCCAGATGAAGTTGGTTTACAGCAACATCGCAGGGTACAAAGACGTGGTGATCCTGAAACTGACGTGAGTATCCCCCAAAGCTCTGCCCACAACCTGAGCTCCGCCCACAAGCCACCACCCATCCCCTGTGAGACTCCTAAAGGAGACACTGCCTGCAGTAGGCATGTGTGTGTGTGTGTGTCTTGGACACATGGTTGGTTCTTTGGCATCAGCGGTTCACCAGTGTTCAGAGCCTTTCTGGGCTGCATCTGTTAGGAGGAGACATCGGTGCTACGGGTCAGGTCTGTTCTTGGTGCAATCCTATTTATCTACCAAGGAAAAAAATGTCCACAGAGTCCAGCTTCCCTGAACGCAGCAGCATGTCCCTTGCTCAGAAATCCTCACATCTACAGCTCCTGCGAGCTCTGTGCCCAGAGAGCGCCGTCTCTCTCTCCCTGTCTTCTCAGGGCCAACTCACGACTGCTTCTCCTGGCACCCACCACCTGCAAATCTATATCCTAGCTCCTGATTTTGCAACCAGGGAAACCCCTGCTCAGCCCATACGGTTTAGTGGCAGTGTGCCATGGGCAGTAGCCTCCATTGTTTGTAGCTCTCTCAGCTGCATAATGGGGCTTAATTGTTCATTCCACTGACTCTGAAAGAGGGTAGTTGGAACAGCCTGTTGGCTTTCATGAGGTTTGTGATTGTCACTGAAGCTCAGAGCCCCCTCCCAGCAGATGGTGGCACCTTTCAGCTCAGTATGTTCAGCGTGAACAATATTTGTCCATCCTTGTTCCTTCCTGGTCCAGAAACAGTTAACAGTGTTGATGTTGAAAGGTGGGTCCCTTTGACTTTCACGCTGATCAGCACCCGCTTCTGGGGATGGGGGTGTCATTAGGTCCAGTTCTGGCATCCGCATTTTTGAAAAATCGGAGAGGGTGCAGCGAAGAGCCACAAAAATGATTTTAAGGGCTGACAGTGAGGGACTTGGAGATTTATCTGTTTAGTTTATCAGTAGGACGATCCAGAGGTACTTACCCACCACACCCAGGCATGCCGATGGTGGCTAAGTACCTCCACGGGGAGCAGATACAGCACAAGAATCACATTAAAGCCGGATAAATTCAACTTAGAAATAAGGCAAAATGTTTTCCAAGTGAGGGTGATTAACAAACACTGAAGGGAAGTGGTGGCTTCTCCATCTCTTCCTGTCTTCAGATGGATGCCTCTCTGGAAGGTGCTTTAGCCAAACACAAGTTATTGAGCCGGTATGTTTCTCCAGCCTGGGTTACACAGAAGGTCGGATGAGATGAGTCACTGCTCCCTTCCAACTGTAAACCCCATGAATATATTAATCGAATTCATGGGCATTGGTGCCTCACCCCTCTGTGCCTGGGTGACAATCTCCGCACACATGCTCTGCAGTGGGGATCTGAGCGAATACCCCAGGAAGGAGGGACATGCCAACCTGAGGTGGGTTTGTTCCTTCAGGCAGGGCAGCGTCGTGGTGGATCACATTGTCATCCTGGCTTTACCCGTCACCGAGGAACTCAACACGAAGGTTGAGAATGTGGCTGAGCAGCTGAAGACACAGATAGAGAAGGCGGCTGAGAACCAGAACTGCAACAGCAGCTCCTGTGAGTCTCTGTGCGGTGAGGGCGGATGAGGGCTGGGCAGAGAGGGGACAGATCCATGGTCCTGGGAGGAAGATTCTCCATTGCTTCACCTCCAATCTCTGCCAGGGGGGCTGGAGGATAGATAGATAGATAGATAGATAGAGGGGGTGGATGGGGATAGATAGATAGATAGATAGATAGATAGATAGATAGATAGAGGGGGTGGATGGGGATAGATAGATAGATAGATAGATAGAGGGGGTGGATGGGGATAGATAGATAGATAGATAGATAGGAATGTGTATGGGGATGGATGGAGAGGATGGGAAGTGTGATGGGGGATGGAGAAAGGGAGGAATGGATGGAAGAGTGTTTGTGGTGATGGATGGATAATGGAAAGGTGGGTGGAGGGGTGTTTGTGGGGATGGATGGAGGGATGGATGGTGTGTGGGGAAGGGAGGGATGGATGGAAGGGTGTTTGTGGGGATGGATGCGGGTGGAGGGATGGGTGGAGGGGTGTTTGTCGGGATGGATGGAGAGAAAAGCATTGACCTCTGTGATTTCAGTGGCTGGCCCGAGTTCACAGAGAACAGCTTTCTTCCTTTCCCCCCACACCACGCCCCACCCACGGGCGGTCCTTTCACAGGCCCAGACGGGTCAGGTCATCAGCCAGGCCTTTTCCAACCCCCAAGTCAGTGGAAAGGCCCGTGCAGCGTGGGGAGCTTCGGGGGCCACAAGGGGGGGTGTGCAGCTGAGGGGCGACCGTCCCCGTCTCTCACTCCCGCTCCTGACCAACCCTGGGTCAGCTCACTAAGAACTGCCTGTCCCGTATCTTCCAGCCATGATGTGTTTCAACGCCTCCTCCGCTGATGTCTCAAACGGGACAATGCCAAAGTTCAACGGCACCGGTGAGTGACCCACGGCCACCCGGCGGGGGAGCGGTGCTGGGGCGGGACAGAGGGGGTGTCAGTGCTTCCTTTGCAGCCAGCAACCCATGACCCTTCTCTCTCCACTGCAGAGTACTGCCAGAAAGCAGCCCCAGAAGGCTACGGGCAGTTCTACTTCCCTAACCTCACCAAGTCTGGCCTCTCCTGCATCTCCAACTGCACCAAGAGCATGCCTGGCTTCATTAACTGCAACTATGGGCAGTGCCAGCTGACGCGAGCCGGCCCCCAGTGCATGTGAGTTGTGCGTGTACACGCCCGTGCACACACGCGCCTGCCTGCTGTGCTCGCAGAATCGCTTTGACCAACCCCCGAGAAACCCCAACTGCTTCGGAAATATCAGGACAAGCCATTTTGTTTCGACCTGAGCCCAAGCTGTTTTGGGTTCTGTTCCGGGCACTTTACCAGAAGCGAAGGAGGACTGGACTTGCAAAGTAGCCGGAGGAGGGGCCCTCCTGGTAACCCTTTAGCCCAAGGGTGAGGGGGAAACGCCCTGGGATCTGGCAGGTCAATTCTCCCCTCTGCTAGATATAGACTTGTAGGACTGGAAGGGACCTCAGGAGGGCGTGTACTCCAGTCCCCTGCACTCACGCCAGGACTAAGCATTATCTCCATCCCTGACAGGGGTTTGTCTGGGGAGGAGAGATCTGAATTTGGGTCTGTAGCACTGCAGGGGAGAGGCGATGGGCTATTCCCACCTGGGCTTTCTCAGGCTCTCCTGGTGTAGCTGTTCCACGTTGTATAAATAATTAACTAGCCATTGGAGGAGGGATTTGAACTTGAGCCTTCCACAGCTGACCGAGGGGCCCCAAGCACCAGGCTGTAGATTCATTCTTGCTCGCTTTCACTGTCGTTATGAATGATGGCCCCAGCACCCTCTCCTCCTCCTCCAGCTGTCCTGTGATGCTCGTCCTCTGTTGCTTTTGTTACGAACACCTGACTGAGAAACAAAAAATGTCAGGTCAGGTCAAAGAGATTTTGTTTCCATGTGACTTGAAAGTTTTTCCTACTTTTCCATTTGACCCCCGCAATTTTCGCACCAGCTCAGCTTCGGCTCGACGTGAAACAATTATTTCTCTGTTTTGTGTTTGCTCGAGTGGCCGTTGAATGGGAAAACCCATGATTGGCACAGTTGTGGCCTCTGTGTGTGGCTCCAGCATAGCCTGCATGGGATAGCTAAGACTTGGGATAGTTAAGTCCCAGGCAGACCGAAGAGCTACAAAAGAATCTCTCAAAACTGGGCGACTGGGCAACCAAATGACAGATGAAATTCAATGTTGATAAATGCAAAGTGATGCACATTGGAAAGCATAATCCCAACTGTACATATACAATGATGGGGTCTAAATTAGCTGTTACCACTCAAGAGAAAGATCTCAGCGTCATTGTGGATAGTTCTCTGAAAACTTCCACTCAATGTGCAACGGCCGTCAAAAAACTGAACAGAATGCTGGGAATCATTAAGAAAGGGATAGATAATAAGACAGAAAATATCATATTGCCTCTATATGAATCCATCTTGAATACTGCGTGCAGATCTGGTGGCCCCCATCTCCAAAAAGACATATTGGAATTGGAAAAGGTTTTGAAAAGGGCAACCAAAACGATTAGGGGTATGGAATGGCTGCCGTATGAGGAGAGATTAATAAGACGGGGACTTTTCAGCTTGGAAAAGAGACGGCTAAGGGGGGATATGAGAGAGGTGTATAAAATCATGACGGGTGTGGAGAAAGTGAATAAGGAAGTGTTGTTTACTCCTTCTTGTAACACAAGAACTAGGGGCCACCCAATGAAATGAATAGGCAGCAGGTTTAAAACAAACGAAAGGAAGTATTTCTTCGCACCAAGCACAGTCAACCTGTGGAACTCCTTGCCAGAGGATGTGGTGAAGGCCAAGACCATAACAGGGTTCAAAAAAGAACTAGATAAGTTCCTGGAGGACAGGTCCATGAATGGCTATGAGCCAGGATGGGCAGGGATGGTGTCCCTAGTCTCTGTTTGCCAGAGGCTGGGAATGAGCGACAGAGGATGGATCACTTGATGATTACCTGTTCTGTTCATTCCCTCTGGGGCACCTGGCACTGGCCACTGTTGGAAGACAGGACACTGGGCTAGATGGACTGCTGGTCTGACCCAGGTTGGCCATTCTTATGACTCGGATCCATGGAGAAGGACCCGGGCACAGCAGGGACGGCTCACTGGAAACAGAGAGTCCTGACTGGATGGGGGATCCCGGGGAAGTGGCTCGGGAGACAGGATGGGGCAGGACAGGAAAGGGGTTGGGTTGGGGCTGATCTCACCCCCTGCATCTTCCCCACAGCTGCTCCGAGACGGGCTTGTACTGGTACCCCACAGAGCGCTGCGCCACCCGCATCAGCAAATTGGCTGTTGGTCTGGGCATGGCCATCGCAGTGCTGGTGATCGTGAGTGCCATCCTTGGTGTCTTTCTGTTCAGAGCCAAGAGGATGAAAACCCAGCTCAGGTAACGGGGCCAGGAACACATCGGTGGGCCCAGCCTTCAACTGAGATGGTGTGAGCCTGTGGTTAGAGCATGGGGGGGCTCGGTGCCAGGACTCCTGGGTTCCCTCTCTGGCTCTGGGAGGGGAGTGGGAGCTGGTGGGTTAGAGCAGGGGGGGCTGGGAGCCAGGACTCCTGGGTTCTCTCCCCGGCTCTGGGAAGGGACCGGGGTCTGGTGGGTTAGAGCAGGGGGGGATGGGAGCCCGGACGCCTGGATTCTCTCCCCAGCTCTGCCCACCACGTCTGTACCTCAGTTTTCCCCCATCCCAAGCGGGGATAATGTTCTTTCCCGGGGCAGGGGTGGGTCATGAGGCTCTGCCGAGGAAGGTTTGCTGTGAGCTCTGAGGGGTCCCAGTATCCGCAGTGGGGGTTGGGTCTGGTAAGAGTCGGACCCTCACCCCTTTGAGTCGAGGGCCAGGTCCAAAAGGTGGGATCAGAGGGGCTGCCCCACAGCCATGGGGCAGAGGGAGGCCGAGTCAGATGCCCTTGGAGGCCCAGCGCAGTGGTGGAAGCTTCAGCGACCTGCCCGCGGGACCCTGGGCACCGAGCGGCCCGACACTGATGGGCATGGCTGTCGCTGCTCCCCCTGCAGCCTGCACTTGGATGATGACACCGAGAAATGGTACGAGAACGACTACACCGAATGGAACACTGCTGGGAGCTTCTGCATCAGGAACGAAGGAGCCAACTTCGACAAAGGTAACGCTGGATCCATCCCGGGCTGGGCGAGATGGGCTGGTGAGAACCGCTGGGCCAAGGAGGGTGGGGGGATAGCTCAGTGGTTTGAGCATTGGCCTGCTAAACCCAGGGTGGTGAGCTCATTCCTTGAGCGGGCCATTGAGGGATCTGGGGCAAAAATTGGGGATTGGTCCTGCTTTGAGCAGGGGATTGGACTAGATGACATCCTGAGGTCCCTTCCAACCCTGATAGTCTGTGATTCTATGACAGCCATCCACGGAGACCGGGTCAGTGCCAACAGTGGGGGAGGGTGGCTCTGAGGGACTCCTTCGAGGGGGTGGGGGTCCTGGCCACGCGTCCACCAGCCGAATCCTCCACCTTCCTAACCCTTCTCTCTCGCCAGGTTCGGACAGCACCAACTCCTTCAAGGTTAACATGGAATCCATCGACAGCTCTCTCCCGGTAGGTTTGGCCATATCGGTCCCCTCCTGCAGCTGCCCACGGGGAGCACACTCTGCTCCGGTGCACAACTAACCTGCTCGGGCAGCCCAGAGAGAGATGCATCCCTTTCCAGATGGAGACCTCTCTCCTGGGAAGCCAGGACTCTGCAGAAGATTTGGGGGGGGCTGGATAATCAGCCTAATGTGAGCTCCCGGTGCAATGCTGTGGCCAAAAGGGCCGATGCGATCCTGGGATGCGTAAAGAGGGCTCTGCTCATGGTCTCCCCACTTCTCACCCTCCCAGGTGCACATCCAGAGGCCGGAGATTGTTGTGACCCAGCTGTGAGCTGGGCCCAGGCCCCCTGGGGAGGAGTGGGGGATGCGGCCTGAGGCATCATGGACCCCTAGAGAAGAGCATAAATGTTTTCACACCGCAGCTCAGGGAGGCTGGAGGAGGGCCAAGAGGGGAGGCCAGGCAGCGCAGGGGCCAGACGGCTGCGGGGCCCTGGCTCTTGGTATCATCTTCAGGGAGCCTCCTCCCCTCAAACATCCTCCTCCCTCAGCAACCACCCTCCACATCCTTCCGGTCCCCAATCCCAGCTCCCCTGTCTCGGACACGAGGGCCCTGCTGCTGGGGCGTCGGTGGCGCTGCCTAATGGCCCATGCAGCCCCCTGGAACGATTACTGAGATGGGGTCCTGGAGGAGCCGATTCTCCCCTCGCCTTTGTGTAAATCAGGAGTAACTCTGCTGGGGCAAATTCCCCTCTCCCTCCCCTGGTGTAAATCATGAGTAACTCCACTGGGACTAATTCCCCTCTTGCTTCCCCCATTGTAAATCAGCAGTAACTCTGCTGGGGTTTATCAGGCTGGTTCTCCATGCGCTTGCCCTGGTGCAGCACAGGGAACGTGAGCTCAGCATCAGGCCCCTCGAGGGGGGCGTTCACCCTGCCCAGCCGCCTGCCCCTGGCGGGATGTGAGCTTTAGCGGCTCCAGAGCCAATCTCCACAGGCAAGATGCAGATTTTCCTGTCCGCCTCCACCCTCGCCCTGCTGACCCCAGCACAAGGGCCGGCCTTACGGAAAATGATGCCCTGGGTGAAAGTGTATTTTGGTGTCGCAGGCCCCCGGTGCTTCCCTGGCCTCCCCCCTGACCCCTACTGCTTCCACAGGCTCCCCACCCATTCTCCCGGCTCCTACTGTCTCCCTGGGCTCCCCACCCATCTCCCCTGGCCCCTGCTGCTTCCCTGGGCTCCCCACCCATCCCCCCTGGCCCCCGCTGCTTCCACAGGCTCCCCACCCATTCCCCCTGCTCCTACTGCCTCCCTGGGCTACCCAAACAACTCCCCTGGCCCCTACTGCTTCCCCAGGCTCTCCACATATCTCCCCTGGCCCCCGCTGCTTCCCTGGGCTCCCCACCCATCCCCCCTGGCCCCCGCTGTCTCCCCTGGCTCCCCACCCATCCCCCCTGGCCCCCGCTGTCTCCCCTGGCTCCCCACCCATCTCCCCTGGCCCCGCTGTCTCCCCTGGCTCCCCACCCATCTCCCTGGCCCCTGCTGCTTCCCCGGGCTCTCCACCCATCCCACCTGGCCCCTGCTGCCTCCTTGAGATCCTCCTACCATTGCCCAAGCTGCCTTCCATGGTCTCACATCCCAAGCTTGCCCCACTCCTTGCCTCTTGACCATGGCACCCCAGTGCTTAATTTGTGAAGCCGTGGCACCTCTGGGCTCCTGGCCAGCAGCTGCCGCTCTCCAGCCACCCAGCTCTGAAGGCACCACCACCGCCCACAGCAGCACAGAAGGAAAGGAGACAATACCGTGCCATGCCACCCGTCCTTGTGAGCTGTTGCTGGCAGCAATGCTGCCTTCCCTGCTGGGCACCCAACCGGCAGCCGCAGCTCTCCAGCCACCCAGCCGGTGCTTAATTTGTGCTGGGGCTAAGCCCTTAGCAACGCTTTCATTACAAATTAAACACTGCGGTGCCCTCCCCTGACCAAAGCACCATGGGCCATCGCCCACATCACCCAGCCCTAAGGCCGGCCCTGCCCAGCACATGCACTTTAGCCCACGTCTGGCACCTGCCCCGGCCCGGTTAAGGCTGGCGAGTCCCATCAGCAGCCCATGGGGACGGGTCTGGGGTGGGGGGCAGGGCGTGTCCCTTGTCCTGCTCTTGCACTCTGTCTAAATGAGAAGACTTGATTCTGCAATAAAATGATGATGATTGATGATGCATTCGTGTTGTTTTATTTCAGCGAACCCCCCATCCATGGTGTGCTAGCTACTGCCCAGGCAGCCCCTGCCCATAGGACACCCCCCTTCCCCAGAAGGACAGGCAAGCAGCCAGAGGCTGGCGGGCAGGGGCACAAGAAAGGGGAATCCTCAAACAAGAAAACCCTGCAAGCCACATGGCAGAGACAAGTCTCTCAGAGGGATTTCAAGGAGCAGGGACCCTGCAGATGATCTTAGCAAGCCTGCAGCAGGCTGGGGGGTGGCTTAGGAAGACAGGACCCCCGCCATGCACAGCGAGACCAAGGTATGGAGGGGCTGGGGCTCTGGGGTAGGTGCATGAAGCTGCACTGAACCAGAGAGGAGCAGGCATAGAGCTCTGAAGGGGGTAGAAGTCCCAGGGCCCCGCTGCACTAGGCACTGTACGTTATTTATTATGTGTATTATGGTAGCTCGGTACACCTGCCCCTTCATGGCCTGGGGCCTTGCTGTGCTAGGTGCTGTATGTTATTTATGAGGTGTATTACAGTAGCGCTTCGGCACCCCCGTCTTGGCTGCGGCCCCCATGGTGCTAGGAGCTTCACAGACACAGAACAAAGAGCTGCTGTCCGCCCCACAGAGCTGGCGAGCTCAGTCTTAGCCAAGCAGCCCCTGAGGGAGCCGGCCAGACCAGCGCCTGAGGACATGAGGGGCTGATATGGAGCAGGGGTTTCCGCACACCAGCGGCCTCCCTGCTGGCGCGTCTAGGTGGGCACCAGGGCATGGGAGAGTTTTAAGGAGGGTCTGATGTGGTCTCTGCCCCTTCCTGGAGGCCAGCCAGCCCTGCACCATTATCAAGCCCAGGTGGGAATGGAGTGGGTGTTGGGGGAGGGGTGGTGAGAATCTGGCTGGGGGGAGCAGCAGACAGGGGATCCCATGGTCTTTCTCATGGCTCCAGGAGCTGGGCTGGGATTTTCCAACATGCCCAGGTAAGCTGGGAGCCCAAATCCCCTGGGGAAGTCAGTGGGGCAGCGAGGGGATGCTGGCTCCCACGTTACTGGGGGACATCAGGGGCGTTCCCGCTCCTCCTGTGACGGGACACCCCAGAGAAGTATCACCCTGACCAGCGGAGCCCCGAGACCAGGGTGATGGGTTAGCGGTTCACACCCACTGCCACTTCGTCCCCCCACCTGCCTGTGGTCCACCTGGCTCTGGTGCAAAATGCTCCCCCCTTTCCCCCGAGCATGGCTCACTGCATGAATGCCTGCTTTGCTGCAGGTTGTGTGTGTCTGCCTTCTCGCCTCTTAAACTGGGGAGAACGGTGATTAATTGTCCCCTGGGGTTTATACCCTTCCCGAGCCCTGTTTTGGGTATGGGCATCCGCAATCTCCGCAGCCCATAGGACTGACGCAGGGTCCCTATCACACACAGCGGCTCTCACACGGTCAGGCACAAGGTCTAAGAACTGTTCCAAAGTTATTAACTCCAGCAGTTTTTCAAAACTCCCCTGTGCCTTGGCTCCCATAACCCACTTTTTAACAAAACCCACCAGCTTATGAGCACATTCTACAAAAGTACCATCACTGGACATCTTAAACTTTCTACACTTAACCCTGTAAGTCTCAGGAGTAACCCTGAATCGCCTCAACACAGAATCCTTAAACCGCTCATAATCCAAGGCTTCTTGTTCCCTTAATTCATTAAATACCTCCCTGGCTTTCCCCGTCAATCTGGTCAGTAGGACAGGCATTTGCTGACCATCGGGGATCCCATGCAGAGCGCATAGATGTTCGAAGGTAGACAAAAACTCCTCTAGGTCTTCAGTATCTTTGTAAACGGGACAGATCCTTTCCCAATTTCTTTCGTTATGGCAGGAAAGCGGAGCACCAGGTGGTGATGACTTTCTCTGCTCTTCCAATACCTGGAGCTGAAGTTGGTGAGCCCTCTCCATGCGCCTTTTAGGAGCCCCTTCCTCAGCTTCCTTCTTTCTTTCAGCAGCTTCTCTTTCTAATTCAGCCATTCTTTTGCTTTTCCAGCAATCGAAGGTCTGCTAGTTTCCATTCATGCTCAAGTTGCAGTTTACTTGCTGCCTTTTGCATTCTAATTGTTTCTGCAGCTTCTGTAGTACCAGGTAAGGGCTGTGCTCCTGCCTCCTCATCACTGGCCACTAACAGATCTCTCAGTTCTTGATTTGTAGCTTTCTTTTTAAAGCTTATCCCCTTTTCTGATCACAAATCTTCCAGGGCTTTTTTTTGCCAAGGCCCTCGTATGCTCTTTGCCCTCCCATTGCAACTGCTCTTTAACCAACCAAACTCTCAAAACCAAAATTCAAATTTGGATAGTGTGGGGTTCTGATCCAAAGCTTAATTGACCGGGTTCTGTGGATCCTGCCGACTACGCCCCTGTAATGATGCTGCCTTTGCTAGGACACAACTGAGAGTATCAATTCAGGACAAATTGCTTAGAGCAGGGCAGTTACAGCCCAGAGCTCGGTGTCCTTTATAGAGATTTAATAATTTTATTAAGATAATGTTGAAATAAGCAATGGTACAGAGTTCAAGCATAGAAGTTTCTGGTTGTCAGGGGATAAGGTACAGATTATCAAGGGGTACAAAATTCGATTTAGGAGCTGGTGGAACAAGGATCACATAATAATCTGCAATCTCCCCGACTGGGGGGAAAGTTTAACCAGTCAGAGTACAGACATCGAGATATGGGGTAAGTTATCCACACAACGGCTATGTTCGGTATGCTGGGTACAGTGAGTGAATACGGGGGTGGGGATGGGTCTACCCTCATTGGTGGGGTTTAATGTTCAGTGAGATTACGTTTCCAGTTCATACGGTCCGGTGGGGAAGGCCTCTCAGTCTCTTTCCCACAGTGTGTGCACAACGTCGTACCGGCTCACTCCTCCTGGTACTGTCGGTGGCCGGTGATGTGCTCGATGTAGATGTCCCTGGACCATCGGATGGTGTCCGAGACCATGAGGCGCCACATGAGCTGTGCGTAGCGTTTACCGATCCCACAGGTCCACAGCACGCGCTCGTTGCAGGGGTCCCAAGCGCCCAGGGCTCCGACGATCAGGGCGTCCAGCTGCACCTCATAGCCCTTCGCTCTCAGGATGTTGGCCAGAGGGGCGTATTTTTCCAGTTTCCGAGCTCGGGCTTCTCGGAAGGCCGGGGACCTGTTCTTGAAGGGGACCGTGATGTCGACGAGGATGATCTTCTTCTGGGTTTCGTTGGTGACAACTACGTCGGGTCACAGCGGGCTGTCAGTACCGGGGATGGCGCAGTTCACGGCGACCTCCCCCAGGTGCGGTGAAATGGCTTTCACCAGGCGGTTCTGGATGGCGTTGTGGCGCAGCTGCCAGGCTCTGGAGTGGGGCTTGCAGCTGCACAGGACGTGGGGCAGGGTCTCGTTGGCATAGCCGCATTTCCTGCAACGCTTGTCTCGGTTCCCGTGGCGGACGGCTCCGTTGAGCAGGACGCAGTTGAGCCGGGCACGGTGGATGAACCGCCAGTCGGCGAAGCGGGTGAAGCCGCCCCCGGCGAGGAAGTGGTTGCTGGCGTCCCACTTGCTGGTCAGTTCGAAGGCTTTTCCCTGGTCCGGCTTGCACTTCAGGGCTTCTACGTACAGCGAGTGGGTGGCTGCCTTCAGGGTCCTCTCTAGCAGGCCCCTGGCACTCGGGGTGACGATGGTGTTGCCCTCGGACCTGATCTGCGGCACCAGGACTCCCAGCTCCTGGCGCTCCTCGCACCACTCCCAGCGGCAGCCGATGCACTTCCCCAGGCGGCGCATGGCGTTGCGGGCGTGGGACCACAGTGAAGCGATGTCGCGCCCGTCCCGTCCGAATTCGCCATCCAGGGAACCGCTCAGGAAGCTGGCGGCGTCTTGGTTGGAAGGGGCTCTGCCGATCCGCTTCTTTGTTGCATCATGGAGGGCGTTTGCTGCAACGTTCCTTACCATGGCATCGGGACACGTCAGCAGGCGGAAGGCGTGGGTGATCACCGCGATGTCACACAGGTCACCCATGCGGGGGACATTGGCACCGCCATGCCTGTGGGTGATATAGACCAGCTCGTTGCTGGCTCTCTGGGGAAGGAATAACCACTTTTTCACCAGCTGCCGGATGATCTTGTCCGCCTTGTTGAGGGGTACCTTTGCCACGGCGGATCCCCTCAGGACGAACGAGATGCGGGGGATCAGGAAGGTGTTCAGGGCGTTTATCTTTTGCCACGGTACTAGCAGTGAGGAGTCGATCTTGGCGGCATCCTGTAGGATCTCTTGGATGGTGTCCTCGGGTGTCTGTCGGACACGGAAACCCGTCGGTGTGCAGAGGTGTCGGTAGGCCTCCCCCTCTGCCAGGGGGATGACGGGCTCGCCCTGGATCTGGAACCCTGTCGTCTGCACCGAGTCCCTTTTGCTGCCATCTATGTGGAGGGATGCGCACTTCTTTGCATTGAAGCGGAGCCCCATCCAATCGGCAACACGACTGGTGGCATCTAGCATACGCTGGAGGTTCTCTGGGTCGTCTGCGGTCAGGACCAGGTCATCCGCGTAAGCCAGGACGCTCACCCTCTCACCGTGGAGGTCGAAGCCGTCTGTGTCCTTGGAGATCGCTCGCAGCAATGGCTCCATGGCGAGGTTAAAGATGATGGGGCTGAGGGGACAGCCCTGCTTAACTCCGCTCCGGATCGGGATCTCGGCGGTCTCCCCTTCGACCGAGCGAATGGTGGTGCTGCATCCCTCGTACATCTCTTGGACCACACGGCGGAAGTTCTCTGGCATCCCAAACTCCTGAAGCGTGGCAAAGATGTGGTGGTGGGGCATGGACCCAAAGGCGTTGGCCAGGTCGAGCCATAGAATCATAGAATATCAGAATCATAGAATATCAGGGTTGGAAGGGACCCCAGAAGGTCATCTAGTCCAACCCCCTGCTCGAAGCAGGACCAATTCCCAGTTAAATCATCCCAGCCAGGGCTTTGTCAAGCCTGACCTTAAAAACCTCTAAGGAAGGAGATTCCACCACCTCCCTAGGTAACGCATTCCAGTGTTTCACCACCCTCTTAGTGAAAAAGTTTTTCCTAATATCCAATCTAAACCTCCCCCACTGCAACTTGAGACCATTACTCCTCGTTCTGTCATCTGCTACCATTGAGAACAGTCTAGAGCCATCCTCTTTGGAACCCCCTTTCAGGTAGTTGAAAGCAGCTATCAAATCCCCCCTCATTCTTCTCTTCTGCAGACTAAACAATCCCAGCTCCCTCAGCCTCTCCTCATAAGTCATGTGCTCTAGACCCCTAATAATTTTTGTTGCCCTTCGCTGGACTCTCTCCAATTTATCCACATCCTTCTTGTAGTGTGGGGCCCAAAACTGGACACAGTACTCCAGATGAGGCCTCACCAATGTTGAATAGAGGGGAACGATCACATCCCTCGATCTGCTCGCTATGCCCCTACTTATACATCCCAAAATGCCATTAGCCTTCTTGGCAACAAGGGCACACTGCTGACTCATATCCAGCTTCTCGTCCACTGTCACCCCTAGGTCCTTTTCCGCAGAACTGCTGCCTAGCCATTCGGTCCCTAGTCTGTAGCGGTGCATTGGATTCTTCCATCCTAAGTGTAGGACTCTGCACTTATCCTTATTGAACCTCATCAGATTTCTTTTGGCCCAAACCTCCAATTTGTCTAGGTCCTTCTGTATCCTATCCCTCCCCTCCAGCGTATCTACCACTCCTCCCAGTTTAGTATCATCCGCAAATTTGCTGAGAGTGCAATCCACACCATCCTCCAGATCATTTATGAAGATATTGAACAAAACCGGCCCCAGGACCGACCCCTGGGGCACTCCACTTGACACCGGCTGCCAACTAGACATGGAGCCATTGATCACTACCCGTTGAGCCCGACAATCTAGCCAGCTTTCTACCCACCTTATAGTGCATTCATCCAGCCCATACTTCCTTAACTTGCTGACAAGAATACTGTGGGAGACCGTGTCAAAAGCTTTGCTAAAGTCAAGAAACAATACATCCACTGCTTTCCCTTCATCCACAGAACCAGTAATCTCATCATAAAAGGCGATTAGATTAGTCAGGCATGACCTCCCCTTGGTGAATCCATGCTGACTGTTCCTGATCACTTTCCTCTCATGTAAGTGCTTCAGGATTGATTCTTTGAGGACCTGCTCCATGATTTTTCCAGGGACTGAGGTGAGGCTGACTGGCCTGTAGTTCCCAGGATCCTCCTTCTTCCATGCTACCGTACACTGCCTCCGCGCCCTTCTGGTCATTTCGATGATGGTTTGGAGGACAAAGTTGTGTTCATAGCAGCCCTCGCAGGACATGAAGACTTTCTGGGTGGAGCTAATGGCCCCCCCATGCACAGACCACTCCGTGATCCTCGACGCCAGGCAGCTGGCATAGACAGAGAGGACTTTGGTTTTACCCCACTGGCTAACCATAAGTCACACAAGCAATTTCCTTAGACACTCCAGTTTCCCAGTACCGCCACCAGCATCGCTCCTTATGGGGATGACTGTTTATGAAAACCAATACTCCAGTAAAAGGAAAAAAAGGGTTCTTCTGATCCCAAAGGACCAAGCCCCAGACCAGGTCAAATGATAACTTAGATCTTACCCAAAATACACGCTTATAGCCAATTCTTTTTAACTTAACTAAAATTTGTTAAAAAAGAAAAGAGAGAGAGAGAGAGTTGGCTGAAAGATCAATCTACATACAGACTTGAGTTCAATTTCTTGAGGTCCAGTTACCTAGCAGAGATGGTGAGTTTGTAGTTGCCAAAAGTTCTTTTAGAAATAGTCCACAAGTCATAATCCAATGTCCACATTCAGGGTGACTCCAGTCAGTGACTGGGGATCTCAATTCTTATGGCTCAGGGTTTCCCCCTCTTGAAACCCAAAGCAGATCTGAGATGAAGAAGGATCGTGTCCCAGGGTCTTTATAAATTTCCAGCAGCCTTTTGGCCTGAGAAAACAATCGGCTTGACTTTCCTTCTCCCAAACATCCTGGCAATTAGCACAGGGTAATTTATCCATTACACAGTTCAGATACCGATTACCAAAACCGTCAAAGAGACATATAGACAATAACACTATTTCACTCCGGTGTCTTCCTAAATGTTAATACTCCTTTTTTGATCTTTCAATCAAAGCCATGGGAATAGACAAGACTTGTTTGCTCACATCACAAGCCCTGAGCAAACAGCTCCCCTTCCCTCTCTAACAATGCTGGCTGCATTTCCCAGCTCTGTTCGTTTACATACCTTCCTAATGAGTCTTTAAAGTTTGGCCATGAGTCAGGTCAGTCTGGGAGTTCAAAACACTTTCTGGCCCTGTGTCACCTTTCAATGAGATATTATATTACACTCCTAACATCACCTAAGTAGAAATGATCCTTGAAGAAATGGAGCAGCAGGTGTCGCTCTTGGTTGCCTCAAATGATGTTAACAGAGTAACACAGAGACTTCAAAACTCTCCAGGTGGTTATAAGTAACTGAAATCTTGCATGCAAGCTAACCAGGGCTTGGAAAGGTTTGTTTATCCATACGTGTCAGTGAACAGTGCTTTCAGCACACACACACAAATCGAGTACATGTTGATTATTGATGGAAATATTTTCAGGAAAGGCAAAGCAGGAGAAATGCTCCTTGAGAAGCAATCGGAGGTTCATGCCAGGATATTTCAACACCGGGTGGTGACAACTTTGTGCTTTTGCCATTATCAAGATTAAGTTTATATCTCCACATCTATTGTCATTAACTAATTGTCTGACCCCCCCACCCCCCATCTCCCACAAGTGTGCAAATTAAAATAGCTAACAATGGAACACAATGCTTAAAACCCGCTCTTTTGCGCCACTGGCATTTGAATTTGATAAAATAGCAGGGGGGAGCAGAGTTTAAAAATGAACATGGATAATATCCGCTGTAATTCTGACACAAAAATCAAATTCTGCCACGCCTGCCTCGACTCCATGAACTGACGTGGCCCTTAAGCTATTCATGAGTACTGGAGTTAAGCAAAGTTATTCAGGAGTGTATCTAGGTGCTATGATTTTAGAGGCTACACCTCGGCTACACCAGCACCAGGCGTCATCGGGGAGTCAGGGGGTATCATAGAATCACAGAATATCAGGGTTGGAAGGGACCTCAGGAGGTATCTAGTCCAACCCCCTGCTCAAAGCAGGACCAATCCCCAATCAAATCATCCCAGCCAGGGCTTTGTCAAGCCTGACCTTAAAAACTTCTAAGGAAGGAGATTCTACCACCTCCCTAGGTAACGCATTCCAGTGTTTCACCACCCTCCTAGTGAAAAAGTTTTTCCTAATATCCAACCTAAACCTCCCCCACTGCAACTTGAGACCATTACTCCTCGTCCTGTCATCCGCTACCACTGAGAACAGTCTAGATCCACCCTCTTTGGAACCCCCTTTCAGGTAGTTGAAAGCAGCTATCAAATCCCCCCTCATTCTTCTCTTCCGCAGACTAAACAATCCCAGTTCCCTCAGCCTCTCCTCATAAGTCATGTGTACCAGTCCCCTAATCATTTTTGTTGTCCTCCGCTGGACGTTTTCCAATTTTTCCACATCCTTCTTGTAGTGTGGGGCCCAAAACTGGACACAGTACTCCAGATGAGGCCTCACCAATGTCGAATAGAGGGGAACGATCACGTCCCTCGATCTGCTCGCAATGCCCCTACGTATACAGCCCAAAATGCCATTGGCCTTCTTGGCAGCAAGGGCACACTGTTGACTCATATCCAGCTTCTCGTCCACTGTCACCCCTAGGTCCTTTTCCGCAGAACTGCTGCCTAGCCATTCGGTCCCTAGTCTGTAGCGGTGCATGGGATTCTCCGGTCCTAAGGGCAGGACTCTGCATTTGCCCTTGTTGAACCTTATCAGATTTCTTTTGACCCAATCCTCTAATTTGTCTAGGGCCCTCTGTATCCTATCCCTGCCCTTCAGCGTATCTACCTCTCCTCCCAGTTTAGTGTCCTCTGCAAACTTGCTGAGGGTGCAGTCCACGCCATCCTCCAGATCATTAATGACTATATTGAACAAAACCGGCCCCAGGACCGATCCTTGGGACACTCCACTTGATACCACCTGCCAACTAGACATGGAGCCATTGATCACTACCCATTGAGCCCAACAATCTAGCCAGCTTTCTATCCACCTGTCACGGAGTCCCTGGGCGATGCTCTGGAACTGCTCCCTACGAAGCCAGTCAGGACTCTGGGGAAGTCTCCTTTCTGGGAGCAGCCAGTCTTCAGGACACACAGCTCACACAGCTTCCCCCTTCCTGGGTCTGACCTCGGAGCATTCAGCCTCCTCTGCCCCTCTGTGCACTTCCCCCAGCGAGTCCACCCAGGCGGGGTCCTGGGGAAGCCAGAGGGTCCTGCCCCCCAACTCCGCAGTCAGACGTGACTCTCAGCCAGCCAGTAAAACAGAGGTTTATTAGACGACAGGAACATGGTCTAAAACAGAGCTTGTAGGTGCAGAGAACAGGACCCCTCAGCCGGGTCCATTTTGGGGGGCAGTGAGCCAGACAACCCCGTCTGCCCTTCACTCCACGTCCCAGCCAGCCCCAAACTGAAACTCCCTCCAGCCCCTCCTCCTCTGGGCTTTGTCCCTTTCCCGGGCCAGGAGGTCACCGGATTCCTTTGTTCTCCAACCCTTCAGCTCTCACCTTGCAGGGGGGAAGGGCCCAGGCCATCCGTGGCCAGGAAACAGGGTGTCGGCCATTCTCTGTGTCCAGACCCCTGCACATACCTGCCCTCTAGGGTTCTGCAATGATCATACACCCTTATCCCACCACCGAGATACTTAAGAACTGCATAGGGGAAACTGAGGCACCCCCACACTATTCAGAGGAAACATTAAGAACCGTCCTGCTTCGTCACATCTCTCCCCCCTTCGAGATCGAACTGAGCGGGGTCACTTTAGCCGGTGACCTGGGGAAGTTCGAAGCCACCAACGTTCCCATGGATGCCGCAGCATCTCTCCCATTCCTTGGTCGGAGTTACATCAGGCCCTTCCAGTTTCACGCCCTCCCTTAGGTCGGGGATGGTCGATAGCACTCGCAGGCCGCATGTGGGAAGGTTTATGCGGCCCGTGCCCGTTGGCCACCCCAAAACCCCAGGGGGGTCAAACTGGGATTGGGTCTTCTCCCCAACAAGCTGGCCAAACACAGCCACTTGGTTATAGGACTGTTTAACTTTCTTAAAAGCTTTCACTCCATCTGAGACCTTCTCAAAGCTATCCACACTGGGTCTTTCAACAGGAAGTCAGTGGATCCATTCACAACAGAAAATTTCTGGCTGTTAGGAACTGAAACTTTCTTGATTAAATCACTTTCACACCCTTCAGTTGCAGTAAACTGCTTGCAAAGACTCCATGAGGATTTCTTTCCCTAGGGCTTTTCTGTGCAACAATTCACCCCTCACAGAAATTCTGCTCTTACCCTCTTCACCTAGGGCTTGCTCTAGAGGAACACTTTCCTGAGCAACAACAGACTCTTTCTGGGTCTCCCTTACATCCAGAATTACCTCTGGCCCATCCGGCGGATTCCTACACAATCCCCTTTCAGGCAAACTGACAGACTTCCTAGAGAAAAGGTCAGAAGCATTCTCCTTCCCTTTGCCACACACAAGTTCAGGAATCTTTTCCTTCTTGCTACAGGTTTCCACACCCTCAGTAGGTAACACAGTCACACACCTTCATGCTCTCCTTGTGCCCTGGCTAGGATCTCACCCTGATTAGACAGAGTTGCTGCACCCTTTCCCAGCCACACACTAGAAACAGGCAAAATACAAGCACCAGAATTGTCTGGGCTCTGGGATTTTACATAGACACGAACTGGATGTGACCTAGTTACAGCACCATTCTCCCGAGCAGACACAAACTTAGGACCCTTCCCTTCCTGGGCTTTAGTTGAATCCAGAACCAACTTTGAGACAACTGCACGACCCTCAACCATCACAGGCTGAAAGGCCCCTTCTGTCTGCTCCACAGACAAAGAAAAGCCGGACACACTTTCTCCTTTCCCAGACACACAGCTTGGGATCTCATTCCCCTTGTCCCAGCACACAAGGCTGGTCACAGACAACTGCTTGGAGATCGGGGTAGCTCCCTCCATAGGCAAGTCAATACCCCTGGCAGACACAGGCATGTTTCCTTCACTGTCACACTTCTCCACCCAGCTAACAGGTAAGGTCCAGGGACACTAATCTTCCACTCTCCTCGCCTTCCCACCCTGCTGACTAGACACAGCCATCAGCTCACAAGGCTGCCTAGGCTCATCCAAACTTTCCTTACCAAGCACCTTGCCACTCCCAACAGATCCCCTGCCCTGCCTGTGTCTCCCCCCACTCAGCTGGGGTCTCAGCTCCCACTGTGCTCAGCGCTGCCCTTGCTGTCCCAGTGGGGGCAGGCAGCGAGCTCGCTGCTTTCCTCACTGCATCAGAGCCAGCATGAGCCCCCTCTCCGGTGTGCAAGGGGGCAGGGAGCATCTCTCTGTCCCACCCAGCCCCAGGGGTCTGGTTGCAGGCAGGCAGGTAGCCTGAGCCTAGCAGCTCCTCCCCCCTGCCAGCCAGGTCATCTGCATTTTCAGTGACCATTTCCCTCTCCGCCGATTGGTTCCCTGGATTCAAATTCAAACCCTTGGCAGTTACAGGAGCAGGGTCTGGATCCTGTCCCAAAGAGACACAGTCGCCCCCCAACAGGGTCTCGCAGCTGGTATCCTGGAGAACCCCAACGACCAGCCAGCCCGACCCCTCCTGGGTCTGCACAGGGATCTGGGCCATAGGCAGGGCGAGGGGCTTCGTCCCTGGGACCCTCACCCAGCTCACACAGCCCCTCAGCATCTGAGGCTGCACCACCCAGGGCCTGACAACAGTTCTCTCTGTCCCAGGATCTCGCCACCCCAGGAATGTCTCCCCATTGACCATCACCTTCCGCTCCCACTGGAGGTCCGAGGGGCCTGGCCCCAGGAGACTCCACACAGACATATAGGTTGGGGTCAGGAGTGGGAGCCCGTCCACCTCCCCACCCATCTGGCTGATGGAGTCTGTGGCCTTGGGAACCAGCAAGGGAGCTAGACACCGGGGCTTTTCCGCAGGGTCCCCTTGGTTCAAATCGCCAGCCTGCTCAAAGGCAGTGAGGTGGCATCCACATCCCCCCACTCCTTAACCAGGGGCAGCAATTTAGTCTCGAGGTTCCCTGCGGAAATGGCCCCCCGGGGTCTATCCCCACTCACCCCTGGGGGGTCCCCTAGGCCTCTCCGCTCCCCCACCGCCAGTTCATGCTGCTGCTTCTGCAGCTTTCTCGGGCTCTCGCTGTCTCTCACAGTCCTCTTGCTCTCTCGGACTCAGCTCCAATCCCGTCCGTCTCCGATCCCCGGATGGGGAACCCGATTGTGAAGACCCCCGTCTAGTCGCGGACAGGAGTCTTGGGGATGCCTGGCTCCCACTCCAGCTGCTCCCAGATCCTGCTATAGCCCCATTTGGGTCAGGAATCTGTTCCTTAGAGCGGTCCTCCTCCTCCAGCTGCACGATGAACTGTGCTTCGTGAACTTTCCAATGCTCAACCCTCTCTTTCTGCACAGGGTTACAATGTCCTTCTTCAGGAGACGGTGACAGGCCATCGCTCCGCTCTTCCCAAGTTGTTGTGGACTCACAGGCCTGTGTGCTCTCAGCTCCCCACGGTTTCCAAGGAGAACCCCTAGTGTGCCAGCCCTTCTCGAGGTCACCACCTCTTTGCCAGGGTCGAGCTGCAGACTCCTTCGCCCCGGGACCGCTCGCTGCAATCCCCAGGGGAACCCTGTTACTGCAAAAGTCCTTCTCTCTCCCAGGGCCAAGCCGCAGGCTCCTCCACCCCGAGTCTGCTCATCGCAGTCCCCAGGGGGACCCCATTACTGCACAGTCCTTCTCGCTGGTCACACACTCCCAGGGGTTAACCGCCCCCTGAAACCGCTCCTCTCTGAGCCTTCAGCACGCCTGGTCCTCGTCAATCCCCCTTCGTTTTACTGCTCCCCCGTCACTTACTGCAGGAAGCGCCATCCACGGGGTGCAGTACTTCCCACCGCTGCCACCAGTTGTCACGGAGTCCCCGGGCGATGCTCTGGAACTGCTCCCCATGAAGCCAGTCAGGACTCTGGGGAAGTCTCCTTTCTGGGAGCAGCCTATCTGAAGGACACCCAGCTCACCCGGCTTCCACCTTCCTGGGTCTGACCTCGGAGCATTCAGCCTCCTCTGCCCCTCCGGGCGCTTCCCACGGTGAGTCCACTCAGGCAGGGTCCTGGGGAAGCCAGAGGGTCCTGCCCCCCAACTGCGCAGTCAGATGGGATTCTCAGCCAGCCAGTAAAACAGAAGGTTTATTGGACGACAGGAACATGGTCTAACACAGAGCTTGTAGGTGCAGAGAACAGGACCCCTCAGCTGGGTCCATTTTGGGGGCAGTGAGCCAGACAGCCCCGTCTGCCCTTCACTCCATATCCCCAGCCAGCCCCAAACTGAAACTCCCTCCAGCCCCTCCTCCTCTGGGCTTTGTCCCTTTCCTGGGCCAGGAGGTCACCTGATTCCTTTGTTCTCCAACCCTTTAGCTCTCACTTCCAGGGGGGAAGGGCCAGGCCATCAATTGCCAGGAAACAGGGTGTCGGCCATTCTCTGTGTCCAGACCCCTGCACACACCTGCCCTCTAGGGCTCTGCAATGATCATACACCCTTCTCCCACCCCCTAGAGACTTAAGAACTGCATAGGGGAAACTGAGGCACACCCACACTATTCAGAGGAAACATTAAGAACAGTCCTGTTTCGTCACACCATCTTATAGTCCATTCATCCTGCCCATACTTCTTTAAGTTGCTGGCAAGAACACTGTGGGAGACCGTGTCAAAAGCTTTGCTAAAGTCAAGGAACAACACATCCACCGCTTTCCCCTCATCCAGAGAGCCAGTTATCTCCTCATAGAAGGCAATTAGATTAGTCAGGCATGACTTGGAATTGGTGAATCCATGCTGACTGTTCCTGATCACTTTCCTCTCCTCTAAGTGCTTCAGAACTGATTCCTTGAGGACCTGCTCCATGATTTTTCCAGGGACTGAGGTGAGGCTGACTGGCCTGTAGTTCCCAGGATGCTCCTCCTTCTCTTTTTTAAAGATGGGCACTACATTAGTCTTTTTCCAGTCCTCCGGGACTTCCCCCGATCGCCATGAGTTTTCAAAGATAATGGCCAATGGCTCTGCAATCACATCCGCCAACTCCTTTAGCACTCTTGGATGCAGTGCATCCAGCCCCATGGACTTGTGCACGTCCAGCTTTTCTAAATAGTCCCGAACCACTTCTTTCTTCACAGAAGGCTGGTCACCTGCTCCCCATGCTGTGCTGGCCAGTGCAGCAGTCTGGGAGCTGACCTTGTTCGTGAAGACAGAGGCAAAAAAAGCACTGAGTACATTAGCTTTTTCCACATCCTCTGTCACTAGGTTGCCTCCCTCATTCAGTAAGAGGCCCACACTTTCCTTGGTTTTCTTCTTGTTGCTAACATACCTGAAGAAACCCTTCTTGTTACTCTTAACATCTCTTGCTAGCTGCAACTCCAGGTGTGATTTGGCCTTCCTGATTTCACTCCTGCATGCCCGAGCAATAGTTTTATACTCTTCCCTGGTCATTTGTCCAGTCTTCCACTTCTTGTAAGCTTCTTTTTTGTATTTAAGAGTAGCAAGGATTTCACTGTTAAGCAAGCTGGTCACCTGCCATATTCACTATTCTTTCTACACATCGGGATGGTTTGTCCCTGTAACCTCAATAAGGATTCTTTAAAAATACAGCCAGCTCTCCTGGACTCCTTTCCCCCTCATGTTATTCTCCCAGGGGATCCTGCCCATCAGTTCCCTGAGGGAGTCAAAGTCTGCTTTTCTGAAGTCCAGGGTCCGTATTCTGCTGCTCTCCTTTCTTCCTTGTGTCAGGATCCTGAACTCGACCATCTGATGGTCACTGCCTCCCAGGTTACCATCCACTTTTGCTTCCCCTACTAATTCTTCCCGGTTTGTGAGCAGCAGGTCAAGAAGAGCTCTGCTCCTAGTTGGTTCCTCCAGCACTTGCACCAGGAAATTGTCCCCTACACTTCCTGGATTGTCTGTGTACCGCTGTATTGCTCTCCCAGCAGATATCAGGGTGATTGAAGTCTCCCAGGAGAATCAGGGCCTGCGATCTAGTAACTTCCGTGAGTTGCTGGTAACACAACCAGTTGCCACCCAAAGTGGCACTGAAACCTGTTCGTTGTCACGCGTGTTAAGAATTCGGTTTGATGGTCGCATGCTTGGGCGCTGCTGCTGACTGGGCCCCGCCGGGCAAGGGGGCAGCGTTGCTGGGGAAACTGAGGCAGGAGCCCAGGGACAGCCCTTCAAGCACCGCAACTCTTGAAAGAAATCCAGACAGCTTCATGTCTGGCACTCGAATAAACTGCCCAGCCAGACTGTGAGATCTCCAGCACTAGAGTCCTGCCTCTCTGTAGGGGACTGGACAAGATGGGCAACTGAGATCCCTTCTGGTCCGACAAGCCTCTCATATAGCAGGAGCCCTCATGGAGACACCAGCACAGGGAGAGAACATACAGTCTGTATCCCCAGCTCTGCAAGGCGGGTCTGGTGGGTTAGAGCAGAGGGGACTGGGGGCCAGGACTCCTGGGTTCTCTGCCCGGCTCTGGGAGGGGAGTGGGGGCTGGGGGGTTAGAGCAGAGGGGACTGGGGGCCAGGACTCCTGGGTTCTCTCCCCGGCTCCGGGAGGGGAGTGGGGGCTGGGGGGTTGGAGCAGAGGGGACTGGGGGCCAGGACTCCTGGGTTCTCTCCCCGGCTCCGGGAGGGCAGTGGGATCTGGTGGGTTAGAGCAGAAGGGGATGAGGGCCAGGACTCCTAGGTTCTCTCCCTGTGCCCGGCATGGCCGCGCTGGTATAACCGTCGGGACCACGCTCCAAACCAGTGTGAACGCTACACAATCCCGTCTGACCGCGCCCCTCCACTCCCCTGGCGTGTGCTCGGTGGGTGGGGGCACATGTTGACCCGCCCAGCGGCTCAGCCCTCCCACCCAGCCACTTGGCACCTGGCCCGGGGACGCCTCCCCTGCTGTGCTCTTGGCAAGCGAAAGTGAAACGCAGAGCCGAGTCGCTCGGAAATTCCCGACGGAGCCCCCAGCAGCCAGAGACTCGTCTCGGGGGGCAACCTCCCACAGCTAGACAGGTAGTGCTGCGTCCTCTTGGGGGGTGGGAGCCAGGACTCCTGGGTTCTCTCCCCGGCTCTGGGAGGGGGGTGGGGGCTGGTGGGTTAGGGCAGGGGGGGCTGGGAGCCAGGACGCCTGGGTTCTCTCCCCGGCTCTGGGAAGAGAGTGCGGGCTGGTGGGTGAGAGCAGTGGGGGCTGGGAACCAGGACTCCTGGGTTCTCTCCCCGGCTCTGGGAGGGGAGTGGGGGCTGGTGGGTTAGAGCAGGGGGGGCTGGGAGCCAGGACTCCTGGGTTCCCTCCCCGGCTCTGGGAGGGCCGTGGGGGCTGGTGGGTTAGAGCGGGGGGGGCTGGGAGCCAGGACTCCTGGGTTCTCTCCCCGGCTCTGGGAGGGGGGTGGGGGCTGGTGGGTTAGGGAAGGGGGGGCTGGGAGCCAGGACTCCTGGGTTCTCTCCCCAGCTTTGGGGGAAGAGGGGAGTTTAATGGGAGGGGCGGAGAAAGTGAGACACCCAGGTTCATTCATTGGCTCTTGGGTTACTCCAGCTGCTTCTGCAGGCCTCATGGAGAGCTGGGGTTGGAGGGGGCCCACTTTGGCTCCACCCCAGCACTGACGGGCACAGCCGGTGTTTGGCTCTGCAGGGCAATGTCGGGAGGTGGCCTGTGCCAGGGGATGCTGTGGCAAGAAGAACTGGGGCGGGACGGGAAGGGGCAGGTGCGCTGGGGATGCCCAGACATGCCCCAGAACGGGCAGGCAGCTCAGTCACTTGGCGAGCCCTCGGGGAGGGGTTGGGTCTTGTCCTAGGGCTGGGCGCTATCTGGGGCCTCTGGCCACAGAGCTCAGTTTATCTCCCGGCCTGGGGGATGCCCTACTGGGGACCTACGAAGAAAGAGGGCCGGGTGGGAACCTCTGAGTGTTGCCGGTGGCTAATGCTCCGTCTCCCCCGTTCCCCCAGCGTCTGATCCAGTGTCCAAGGGGCCCTGTTTGGACCCTGCCCGACCGCCTGGATGGGCTCCTCCCCCGACACCGACCTCAGGCGCCTGCTGCAGACCGCCCTGGATGAGGCACCCAAAATCAACAACTGCAGCTCGACGGTGCACGGCTGCCCGGCGCTGCGGGCCTGCCCCGGCTGCGGCGCTCTGGTGAGCCACGCCCAGAAGGGCTGCCCCACGGTGTGGTGTGCCGAGTGCCCATGCTCCTTCTGCTTCCGGTGCCTGGAAGTGGGTTACTGTGGGTACAAGGTCCCCCGGTGCAACATCAAGAAGAGGCAACGACTGCTGGGCAGGGGAAGGAGCCAGCCCCAGCTGTGAGCCAGGAACATCTTTGTGCCAACAAACAGGGGACAAACGGACGAAGGGACGGACCCTCCTGCCCACCTGTCCCTTTTGGGGTCCTTGGAAAAGACTCTGGGAGACAAATCAGCTCCTGCCGTCAGCTTCGCCGGAGTGGCTACTGCTGCTGCTATGTTCGGGGACCCTGGGCTTTGGTCCCCCGGAGCCGAGAGATGTTCCCACCAGCCCGGGCCAGGGACGGGGCCTCCAGCGGCTCCGGCTGCGTCCCGGCCACCAGCTGGGATGAAGCGGGAATCAGATTTGAATGGCTCCAGCCCGTGGCAATGAACTCCTGCTCTTTGGCCCCGGGGGAATCCCGTGTCCCGGTCTGGCCCCTGCAGTTCCAGCAGGGTGGCGGTTAAATCAGAGAGGGGCCAGAGAAGGATTTGAAACCCTGCCCTCGAGTGAGAGATTCCCGGAGCACACGTTTGATACACACCCTCTGACGTAACAGACAAAATAATGTCACCCAACGCCTGGGAGTTGAAGCTGGAAATAAGGCATCAATTTGTCCCCACGTGTGTAATTAGTTAGTGGAACAATTTCCCCAGGGGATTCTCCATCCCTGGTAACTCTTAAAGCGAGACGGGTGGCTGTTCTCACAGATCTGCTCTGGTTCACACAGGGGTTACTTGCGGGCGGGGGGAACTCTCTGTTTTTAGGGTGTCAGACTCGGCGATTATGTTGAATGATGTATGCCGGGGGGCTAGCCCGTGTATATCCCGTTCCCGATGTGTATGGGATGCGGCAGACATGTGTCGGGATGCACTGAGCACACAACAGAGATCTAATGGGAGGTACGTACCCTAAATTGGCCTGTGGGTTTTATACAACTCTGCTCACCTGTGCTAAGAGATCCATCACGCCCGGCGTTCACAGAAGCATCTGGCCCGAGTCGATCGTTAATGGCTCGAAATCGAACTAGATTCATCCTACAGCTTCGTGCCGGCCGGGGAAGCCCCTCTGTTGCCCGGCCCCTGGAGCACTGGGATCCAAAACCCAGCGAAGGAAGGAACAGAACCAGCGAGGGAACGGGGCCACGCGGCTGGGCGAGGGAGGAGTGATGGGTCGCTTGTGAGATCGTGGTATAAATAAATGTCACGCGGGGAACGCACCTTCGATACTGCACGGGCCGGCTTCCCGGAGACGGGTACCGGAGAGAACGGTCGCCCTGCACTGTGGGATTGGCGCGTAGTGATAAACCTGGCTGGCGTTGCTTATTTGGTCTCCTGAGTGTGTTTCACACCGAGCCAAAGTGGGATCAACACCTGACTCTGCAATTTCTCAATTTCCCCTCTGCCCTTAGACTCGATGAATACAACATATTGGCCGAATATAAGTCGGGTTTTTTTATGTCTCCCTCTCGTTCTCTCCCTGGCTCGGGGAGGGAAGTGGGGGGCTGGTGGGTTAGAGCAGGGGGGACTGGGGGCCAGGACGCCAGGACACCTGGGTTCTCTCCCTGGCTCAGGGGGGAGGGTTAGACTGGGGGTGGGGGCTGGGAGCCAGGACACCTGGGTTCTCTCCCTGGCTCAGGGGGGAAGCTGGGAACCAGGACTCCTGGGTTCCCTCCCTGGCTGTGGGAGCGGCTGGGAGCTGGAATTCCTGGGTTCTCTCCTTGTGCCGGAGCCAGGGCTGGTGCTGGTATAACATTCGGAACCACGCTCCGAATCGAATTGGTTCTGCCGGTGTGAACGCTGCACAGCCCCGTCTGACCGCGGACCTCTGCTCTCGTGGCGTAAGCTCGGGCGGGGTCGCACGCCGACCCGCCCAGCGAGGCCCTGGGGCGCCTCCCGAGCTGAGCCCCTCGCAAGCGAAACCGAAACCGAAACGGGGAGCGAAGTCGCTGGAAAATTCCCCTGCCGAAGCTTCCCGATCCGTCCAGCCGCCGGAGACTCAACAGGTACCGTGGCGTCCTGAGGGGTGGGGGCTGGGAGCCAGGACTCCTGGGTTCTCTCCCCGGCTCTGGGAGGGGAGTGGGGCCTGGTGGGTTAGAGCGGAGGGGCTGGGAGCCAGGACTCCTGGGTTCTCTCCCCGGCTCTGGGAGGGGAGTGGGGCCTGGTGGGTTAGAGCAGGGGCGGGGCTGGGAGCCAGGACTCCTGGGTTCTCTCCCCGGCTCTGGGAGGGGAGTGGGGCCTGGTGGGTTGGAGCAGGGGGGGCTGGGAGCCAGGACTCCTGGGTTCTCTCCCCGGCTCTGGGAGGGGAGTGGGGGCTGGTGGGTTGGAGCAGGGGCGGGCTGGGAGCCAGGACTCCTGGGTTCTTTCTTGGAGGGGAGTGGGGTCTGGTGATTAGAGCTGGGGGGGGGGGGGGCTGGGAGCTAGGACTCCTGGGTTCTTTCTTGGAGGGGAGTGGGGTCTGGTGATTAGAGCTGGGGGGGGGGGGGCTGGGAGCTAGGACTCCTGGGTTCTTTCTTGGAGGGGAGTGGGGTCTGGTGATTAGAGCTGGGGGGGGGGGGGGCTGGGAGCTAGGACTCCTGGATTCTCTCCCTGGCTCTGGAAGGGGAGTGGGGTCTCTGCACCTTTCATTGCATGACACTTAACAAAAATGAAAGCTAAAATCCTTACATTGTCCCATGACTCTAGGAACTGGGGCTTTAAGGAAAAATACCAAACACTGTAAGAGTTGGCAACACGGCGATGAGCAGGAAATAGGTGCCCCAGGAGATTGTGGGTTAAGTCAGAGATGCCAAGGCCAGCAGGGACCATTTGATCATTAGCTCAAGGTGACTCATATTCCCCAGGGTTTATCTTACACGTGCCACATGCATTTATGCTAACTTCCTAAAAGGAAACCATAAACCGCCTCCTGCCCCTGCGTGACAAAGGTCCGGGCTGAGCTGCCGCGAGGGGAGATGAGAAGTTCGGTCTATCCAGCCTGCCAGAAGCCAGGTTTTACTCCCCTCTCACTTCTAAAAGCCACAAACGGCTCCTTGGTAGGCCGCTCACACTGGAGATTGCGCAGATATAATTCATTCTCTCTTCTCGCCTTGGCCCGGCACACTGAAAAAACACACAGAACGATCTCTCGTTAATTCCTGACTTGTTTCCCCCCCCCCCAACCCCCGGTGCATGCCGAGAACCTGCCCTCTGGGGGGCAAAGGTCCCGGATCGTCGCTGCCCTGCTCAGTGTCAGTGAGCCAAGGCTCCCCCGGGGCGCCCCTTGGCTGGGCTGAATCAGAGACTTGCCTAGGGATGGAAGAAGAAACTCCAGGTCAATCCACCATGCCCCCACCTCCCTCAGGCGGCCTCCCCCACCCGTCTGCCCTCTGCACCGTTTCTTACCCCTGTCTCAGGCCGGGCAGCCCCAGCCGTTTTCTGGGGGCCGGGAGACGTGAACGCAACAGGGCAGTTTGGGTTGGAGATCAGGAAAAACTTCCCAACTGTCCGGGTGGTTAAGCACTGGAGCAAATTGCCCAGGGAGGCTGTGGTATCTCCGGCACGGGAGGTTTTTAGAGCAGGTTAGGCAGACACTTGTCAGGGGTGGGCTAGTTATTACGTGGTCCCGCCTCAGTGGGGCTCTTTGCCCCTCCTGGTGACTGGCCTGATGGATGGGGGGTGGGAAGCGGCAGACTTTCTAGATTTTGGGCCCTGCACCCCCCATTCCTGCCATCCCCCGGGACACTCAGCCAGCCGGTAACACAGAAGGTTTATTAGACGACAGGAGCATGGTCTAACGCAGAGCGGGTAGGTACAACCAGGACCCTTCAGTCAGGTCTATCTTGGGGGGGTGGGGAGCCCAGGCCCCGGTTCTGGGCCTCCCTCTGTTTCCCCAGCCAGCTCCAAACTGAAACTCTCTCCAGCCCCTCCTCCTCTGGGCTTTGTCCCTTTCCCGGGCCGGATTCCTTTGTTCTCCAACCCTTTAGCTCTCACCTCGCAGGGGGGAAGGGCCCAGGCCATCAGTGGCCAGGAAACAGGGTGTCAGTCAGTCTCTGTGTCCAGACCCCTGCCCACACCTGCCCTTTAGGGCTCTGCAAGGATCATACACCCTTATCCCATCACCTGGAGACTTAAGAACTGCCTAGGGGAAACTGAGGCACCCCTACAGTATTCAGAGGAAACATGAAGAACAGTCCCACTTCGTCACAGTCCGGGGTTTGACGCCGCGCTGCAGGATGGTCTCAGAGGGAGCTGGGGTCGAGATGAACCCCCCCGTAAGGCGGGAGCATGGCCGGGGTTGACAGGCTGTCCTCCCAGAGAAGCTCTCGGCAGGCGGGCAGGTGCAATGGGGTCCCACAGAGGTTGGGGGCTCAGTCCTGGCTCTGGGGCCAGTCACGGCTGTCGCTAGAGAGCTGGGTGACGGGGTGGAGGATGCACATAAAATGAGTGCAGAAACCACCCAGCTGGCAGGGTTGTAGGTGGTTTGGAGGCGGGGCTGGGGCAGGCTGGTGGAGGGGTTGGGGGGCTCTCATGGGAGAGAGATCTCATGGGTCCTCCCCCCCCTCAGTGATACAGCTCTGAGAAATGGGTTCGTGCTTCAGCGGCGGTGACGGGGATGATGTCAGGAAGAGCTCTTGGCGCAGGACGGCTCCCAGCGGCAGTGACCACGGCGGGGGCTGGGACAGTGCCCATGGCGGGATCCACGTCTGGGGCTGGGACAGTGCCCATGGCGGGATCCACGTCTGGGGCTGGGACAGTGCCCATGGCGGGATCCACGGCGGGGGCTGGGACAGTGCCCATGGCGGGGACCACTGCGGAGGCTGGGACAGTGCCCATGGTGGGGACCACGGCGGGGGCTGGGACAGTGCCCATGGCGGGGACCACTGCGGAGGCTGGGACAGTTCCCATGGCGGTGACCACTGCGGAGGCTGGGACAGTTCCCATGGCGGTGACCACGGCGGCGACTGCGGAGGGGGCGATTGCTAAACTGCCCCAGAGCCGGCCCGGGACGTGGTGGCGTGTGGGAGCAGCTTCCAAGCAGCCAGGACTCGGCCCTTCACCATGGCACCAGCAGAAGGGGGCTGGCTCCTCACGGACCCACTGCTCTCCCTGGCTCTGGGAGGGGAGTGGGGGCTGGGAGCCCAGGATACCTGGGTTCTCTCCCTGGCTCTGGGGGAGGAATCCAGCTGTTTTAGGAATACACACACACACACACCCTCAGGTGGGCCATGGAGTGAGAGGCAATCCAGCCTCACTGGGCCGGGGGGCTGCTGAACTGGGGCACTTTGCTGGTTAACGGGGCGGGACAAAACTGGTCCGATTTTACATCTGTACGTATAGAATTTCGATGGAGAATATGGGTTCTTTGAAGCATTTAAGATTTTTGTATTGATTGAAATGTTCACAGGTGTGGGAAATGCGGAGAGGCGAAGGGGTGTTACTGTTTAATATCCTTCAAGATTGAGTTAAATCTGTGGAATTGTTCACACGCAATTTGTCACCATCCCCTGCCGAAACACACAAAGCAAACAGCCCCGAATCACCAAATCACCCGTGTTTTTATTGCTCATTTCTGGCTGGTCCCTGTGGAACAAGCCTCAGTCCCTGCGGTCTGACTCCAACACATCCTGTACACATGGATTGCGATGGCTGGATCTGTGTCAGCTCCCGGGTGCGGAGAGGAATGGGGGGAGAGGTGATTTTCTCTCTGTGTTTGGCACTGGGGACTAATTCAGATTGGAAATCGGGTGCAGGTTTTAACAGTGGGGTAATGAGCCATGGGAACAACTTTTGCAGGGTCGCGGCAGATTCTCCATCAGTGACAATTTTTCCATGAAGACGGGATGTTTTGCTGCCAGATCAGGGGCAGCTTAGGGTTGCCAACTTTCTAATTGCACAAAACCGAACACCCTTGCCCCGCCCCTTATCCCAGGCACCCCCCCCACTCCTGCCTCCATCCCTCGCTCTGTCGCTCGCTCGCTCTCCACCCTCACTCACTTTCACTGGGCAGGGGCAGGGGGTTGGGGTGCCGGAGGGGTGAGGACTCTGGCTGGGGGGTGTGGGCTCTGTTGTTTGGCTGGGGATCAGGGGTTTGGGGTTCACGAGAGGGGTCTGGGGTTGGGTGCAGGAGGGTTGCGGAGTGCAGGCTCTGAAGGGGGCTCAGGCCTGGGATAAGGGGTTAGGGCATGGGAGGGGGTTTGGGGTGTGGGCTCTGGAGGGGGCTCAGGGCAGGGGGTGGGGGATCTGGGAGGGAGTTTTCCCTGACACAAGGGTGTGGCTTACAGCGCGACACCCAATCCTCGGGGGTTATCTTGCTGTAAAATCCCAAGTGGCCATAAAGGGATAAAGCTGCTGCTTTTCTCGCCAACTCCCCGGGGCAAGGTCGGCTGGGAGGCCAGGGGACAGCGTTGGCGCGGCTCACGGTGAGGAAGCTGGGTTTGGTAGCAAGGAAGTTACGCTGCACTGGGAATCCTGGGGGCGGGGGGGAATTCACACCTTTTTAGGGTGCACTTCTGTGACATTCTATACCTTGGGGGAGCGTGCTGTAACCCCCATATTCCTCATTTTCGTATCCTCGTGATCTCACATATAAAGCAGGCCTTGTAAGGTGTCAGGGGAAAGGTTATGATCTGCCGAGAGTCATTTCTCTGTCCATAGATGTGGATCATTGATGCATGTAAAGTTATGAGAATTATGCTGTAAGTTGGCGGGGAATCAGCCAGATCTTAGCTCCCCAGAGGCACCAGCAAGGAAAGTGACCAGTGCCCGGGCGGGGTGTCAAACAGCCCATCAACAGCCGTTGTCCAGCCAGGGAGCTACCATGGAATGACTCACCTGCATGAGGCCCCACCAGGGGAATTGCTCAACCTGGCCTGGAGACTCAGCAATGCGCCCCAGACATGCCTGGACTTGTGCTCCCCAATCACACGGAGTGAGGATATAACATGGACAGAGGGGACGCATACTGGGCGCTTTTCCTGCCCCCACCTTCGCAGCAAGCAACCAAGAGACTGAGAAGAAGACAAGACTCCGACACGGGAGATAATATACAGGTTTGTTCCTTAAACCTGGACCAAAGGACTGCAATAGACAGTGGGGTGAGAAAAACGGCTTCGTCTAGACGTTGCCCCGTCTAATAGGGTTGAGAGTTTAGACCGCGTGCTGATATTTTATTTTGCTAACCACTTAATATCACTTAAAATCTATCTTTGTAGCTAATAAATGTGTGTGTTCTCCCCGAAGCCGTGCGGTTGGTTTGCAGTGTGTCCGAGGCTCCCCTTGGGAGAACAAGCCGGGTACCTAGCCATGTCTTTGGCACAGTGACGGGCTCCTACACGCTGGCCGCGGGCAGAACGGGACGCTGCAAGGCGGGGGTTCCCAGGGTTGTGTCTGAGACCGGAGATATTGGCTGGTGTCATTCGCTTGCACAATCCAAGGAGCAGCTCACATGCCAGAAGCTGTGTGTGACCAGCCCAGGAGTGGGGGTCCTCACAGCAGAGCAGGGTCAGGCTGGCTCCTGGAGTCAAGGATTGGGGTGGCCTCGCAGATCACCGGTCCAGATAACACCAGCGGGGAACGTCACCCCGCCCCCCCAATCGCTCGCTCTCCCCCACCCTCACTCACTTTCGCTGGGCTGGGGCAGGGGGTTGGGGTGCGGGAGGGGTGAGGGCTCTAAATGGGGGTGTGGGCTCTGGGGTGGGGCCAGAAATGAGGGGGTTCAGGGTTTGGGAGGGGGCTCCAGGCTGGGGTGTGGGAGGGATGAGGGCTCTGGGCTGGGGCTGCTGGCTCTGGGCTGGGGCCTGGGATGAGGGGTTTGGGGTGCAGGAGAGGGCTCTGGGTTGGAGCAGGGGACTGGGGTGCAGGAGGGGGTGTGGGGTGCAAGCTCTGGGAGGGAGTTTGGGTGCAGGAGGGGGCCCAGGGCTGGGACTTGGCGGGGGGGGGGGAATTCACACCTTGTTAGGGTGCAGTTCACAGCCAAGGTTTTATGGCACCCCATTTCATCGCGCCTCGGCCCTGCACCCCGAAACGCACGGAACGATCTCTCGTTAATTCTTGACTCGTTTTTCCACACACCCCCCCGGTGCTTTCCGAGGGGCAAAGGTCCCGTATCGGCGCTGCCCCGCTCAGTGTCGTTGTGCCGGCGGCTGGGTGCAGTCGCGCCCTGCACCGTCGCGGAGGTGCCTCTGGGACACCCGCGCCCCCCTTTGGCTGGGCTGAATGGGAGACTTGCCTGGTGAAGGATGAGGAAACTCCTGGCCCCTCTGGTGCTCTGCTTCCGCTGTGCGTCGGCAGGGTCCCCCCGTGTTAGCTGGCTGGTTAGTTAACGCCCAGGCTCCCTTCCTATTTCGGGGTGCCCCGGTCTCTTGAGATCCTCCCAGGGTGTTTACTGGTGCCCCCTCCAGGCGGCTGCCTCCCCCCACCCATCTGCCCTCTGCGTCGTCCCTGCCCCCCTCGCAGGCCAGGCAGCCCCCACCATTCTCCGGGCGGGGGACCGGGAGGAGTGAACAAGGTGGGGGTGGGGCAGTCTTTGCCTCCCCAAGCACGTGGCTGAAGGCACCAGGGAAAATGACTCTTCCCCCCCCCCCGCCCTTCCCTTATCCTGGCATTAGCCCCCCCCCCAGCCTGAGGAGAAGCCAACGGGCCAGGACTGAGGCAGTTCTCATGTCCCTAGCGAAGGAGAACCTTGGAGCAGTTTAATCAGGGAGTGGGGGCTGGTGGGTTAGAACGGGGGGGCTGGGAGCCAGGACTCCTGGGTTCTCTCCCCGGTTCTGGGAAGGGAGTGGGAGCTGGTGGGTTAGAACGGGGCGGGGCTGGGAACCAGGACTCCTGGGTTCTCTCCCCGGCTCTGGGGGGGGAGTGGGGGTTGGTGGGTTAGAATGGGGCGGGGCTGGGAGCCAGGACTCCTGGGTTCTCTCCCCGGCTCTGGGAGGGAATATTGACCGTTGCAGGGTCCGATGCATTTTCTCTTTCAGCCCCTTGCCAGAACGGGGGCACGCCCAATGGTACCAACTGCATCTGCCCACCGCGTTCCTACGGTGTCTATCAGCAGTGCCAGAATGGGGGCGTCTGGTCGGGGGGCAGGTGCCGATGCCCCTCCTCTTTCCCGGGTCCCCGGTGCGAGGCTGTGGTACAAAGTATTCCCGTCCATGCCGGTACACGGCCCTGCGCCCGCTCTCCCTCAGCGCTGGGGGCTGGGACAGGAGGAGCGCCCTGCCCGGTCAATGCCGGCCGTGCCATGTGGCGTCACAGCCAGTGAATGGAGAGCTCACGATAGTAACCATGAATGGGGAATTGTTACCCCCGGGGGATTGGTCCAGGTGGGTCCCGCCGGGACCTGTTCTTGGCCCAATGCTCTTCCAAGCCAATGGCTGGAAGACAGTGTAATATTTTTCCTAGTAACATTTTCAGGTGAGACGGAAATTAGTGGAGCAGGACATAACGATGGGGACAGGTCTGCTAGAGCAGGGGTTCTCAAGAAGGGGTAGGTGTGCCCCTGGGGTACACTGAGGTCTTCCAGGGGGTACAGCAACGGAGCGAGATACTTGCCTAGTTTTGCAACAGGCTACCTGAAAAGCACTAACGAAGTCCGTACAAACTATCATTTCGTACAGGCAGTGACTGGGTTATACCTTTCTGTCGACCGTGCACAGAGGTGTCAGTACAATGTTTATATTCCAGTTGGTTTATTTTATAATGACATGGTAAAAAGGAGAACGTCAGCCATTTGTGGAAGAAAATGCAGCCTTCGCTCTTGGGTTGGTTGCAGGAAGTCAGAGACGGTCTTTATTCTCAAGCAATTTCAAGGAGGAGAGCGTGCACACGGACAGGGATTCCCCCTCTCTAGGCAGGTCTCTCTCAAAAGATAAACAATTAGGGCAAGAGCATTTGGGAGGAGAGGTAGATATGCTGGAGGGTAGGGATAGGATACAGAGGGACCTAGACAAATTGGAGGATTGGGCCAAAAGAAATCTGATGAGGTTCAACAAGGACAAGTGCAGAGTCCTGCACTCAGGACGGAAGAATCCCATGCACCGCTACAGACTAGGGACCGAATGGCTCGGCAGCAGTTCTGCAGAAAAGGAACTAGGGGTTACAGTGGACGAGAAGCTGGATATGAGTCAACAGTGTGCCCTTGTTGCCAAGAAGGCCAATGGCATTTTGGGATGTATACGTAGGGGCATAGCGAGCAGATCGAGGGACGTGATCGTTCCCCTCTATTCGACATGGGTGAGGCCTCATCCGGAGTACTGTGTCCAGTTTTGGGCCCCACACTACAAGAAGGATGTGGAAAAATTGGAAAACGTCCAGCAGAGGGCAACAAAAATGATTAGGGAGCTGGAGCACATGACTTACGAGGAGAGGCTGAGGGAACTGGGATTGTTTAGTCTGCAGAAGAGAAGAGTGAGGGGGGATTTGATAGCTGCTTTCAACTACCTGAAAGGGGGTTCCAAAGAGGATGGCTCTAGACTGTTCTCAGTGGTAGCAGATGACAGAACGAGGAGTAATGGTCTCAAGTTGCAGTGGGGGAGATTTAGGTTGGATATTAGGAAAAACTTTTTCACTAGAAGGGTGGTGACGCACTGGAATCGGTTACCTAGGGAGGTGGTGGAATCTCCTTCCTTGGAAGTTTTTAAGGTCAGGCTTGACAAAGCCCTGGCTGGGATGATTTGATTGGGGATTGGTCCTGCTTCGAGCAGGGGGTTGGACTAGATGACCTCCTGAGGTCCCTTCCAACCCTGATATTCTATGATTCTATGATTCACACCTTTTGTTACATACAGGAACGATCAGCAGCTGTGTTTTGTGAACACATATTCCTTCCGTCCTGATATCTTATTTTATTCCGCAATTTCTGCTGTGGTCCGCGTTCCATTCTTGTCTCACACAAGGTCAAACAACATCGCTTACGCTTCTTTCCCACTCGCCCAGGCCCTGCTTTAAGTCTCGCATGGGGACGGTTAGAGTTAGCCTGACTCCTGCTCGTTGCAGAGAGAACTAAGAGGCCTGCATCCAAATTCCCTTTATCCCTTTTCCCCCACTTCCACACTCCCCCCTTTTGTGCTTCTAGCACACAACTGTCCGTCTTAAGCCTCTATATTCATCAAACCTTGTCTGCCAGGTTCCAAATCCCATGTTGCAAACCTCAGGGGCCTTGATTGGACACAGCGACAACGCATGGTTAGTAGGAACATGGAAGGTGTTGTTAGTGTTACGTCCTTTACAACAACAATAACATAACCCTAAACTAAACAACAACAATAAAAGCATTGACATTCCCCTGGTAATAATATAATGGGGTTGTCACCCAGCCTTAGTCACAAAACACAATGCGTCATACTCAGTACATACAATAGGCTCTTTATAGGCCATACTTTTCAGCTGGATATGTATTTTGGAGCCTATGAATTTGCCCTTGTAATTCAGAGATTTTCTGGTAGGAGCGAAAGCAGATTTTGGAAGTGGTCGGGTACTAAGGCAGTCCAGTTAAAGGGTATGGGAAACCTAAGGGCTGATTGTAAAATAGCTGCCTGCAGCAGCGGTGAAATTAAAATGTATGTCTTGTAAACACCTTAACCTTAACACGCACACCGCTGTCATTCGCTTGGAAGAGCTGGTGTCCTCTCAGGGTAGTTCACATCTACCTCGCTATAGAACCCATTAATTTCAATTTCTGATTCCTGGGGCTCGTCTGTAGTGATATCATCTCTTACTATTTCCACCGACCCGTTTGTTCTCCACTCAATTGTTCGCTCATATGAACTATTCTGAACCTTAAAAAAGGACCTTTCTGAACAAAATTTCAGTAAATCGCTAAGAGGTGAAGGCCGGGGCCACTGGGTTTCATTAGAATATACAGTATTGTCTGTATTTGGCTAACTTACAGGGGTGGTGGCAGAGGTGGAGGGGATGGTGGGGTAATGTTCGTGGCAGCAAGGCGTCTTTGGTGTTCGTCATCGGGAAGCCAGTTAGGGAGGGCAGTGCATGCTGATGGTACGTGTCCGTAAGCACAAAGCTCAGACCCTGGAGTAAGCCCAAACCGCCACTTAATACCACAGTCCCAAGCACGGTTCCCACAAGTTCCTCCCTGCCAGGACATCTTGTACTCCATCTCTTCCACCAGGGCCAGTTTTTAATGTCTGTTGTAGTCAAGAGTCCCTGGACTTTGGCAGTTTCAGTGGACCTTCTTCTTCTTTCTTTCCTGGAACAGTCATGGTTCAGCATCATACGGGGAGAGGTTACCAGCACGTCACCCTGTCATAACTGGGTTCCTCCAGTGGATGGTGAGTGTATGGTGGTTCGGTTCGTGGACAAGGGAGAGGTTACCAGCACTTCACCTTCTCCTTTTCTCCTGCTATCCAGAAGGAGGGAAAGAAGTACCAGAAGGAGGGACAGGCTGATCAGCAGTCGGAGGGTCACCTCGAGGTGGAGGGGCCTTCTTGCAGTGAGAAGCATGGGTCCAGGCAGTCAGTCCTTGGCACTTCACAGCAGTGTTGGTAGTCAGTCAGGACTTGGTAAGGGCCTTTCCAGTGCGGGTCGGGGCAGTCTTTCGCTGAGGGACCTTTATGTAGACCCGGTCTCCTGGTTCCAGCGAGTGGCAGGGTTGAAAAGGAAAACACAAGCTATTGTGGCTCCCCTTTGGCAAAGTGACCGTTTGATTACACGGAGCCACCTGAAGGCTTAGTGTGGGGCACGGTCTTTCTCTCTTTCACTACAACTCTGATCCGCTATTTTGTTACCAAAAACAGATTTAAAATCTTTTCTCATTCTCCTGGCTTTGACTGCCCTGCTGCAGCCACCACTTTGGTCTTTATTAAAAAACATTTTAAATCTTGTAAAGCATCAAGTTACCTTAAGGATTAAATGCGAAATACCAAAATTAAACAACACTAGCTTCCTGTGCCTGGCAAAAGTATTTTTTGGTTTTGCAGCTTTAAAACAACACCAATTCATCTTAAACTTATAAAACAAGGAGAGTGCACACCAGGAGTGTTCTTTTAGCAAATTCGACTAGCTTGTTCATAGTCAGATGATTCCACTTAAATAACCTCTTTGCCTGGATTATTTACAGACGTTCCTTTGGAAAGGGGCCAGTTTCCCCTTCAGAATGGCTGCAAAGAAATCAGGAATTTTCTTTTCACAACACCTCTTCTCTTTTCACATTTCTACAGAGTTTCACTGCTTAATTCCCTCCTGTCTATTTCTTTCTTAGACAAATGCCCTTGCTGACTGCAGGTAAAACAGAGGAATTGCTCCCATATTTTCCTGTGTTTGTTTTATAGGCAGGTCCTCTTTCAATGGCTTCTATCTTTATCATTTAGGTGATTTGCATTAACACAGAAACTTTCCATTTGCTTTTGGATTCAAAATTCCCTCTGTCTAGGCAGGTCTCTCTCAAAAGATAAACAATTAGGGCAGGAGAATTTATATCTTTCGTTACGTACAGGAATGATCAACAGCTGTGTTTTGTGAACACATATTCCTTCCGTCCTGATATCTTATTTTTCTCCGCAATTTCTGCTGTGGTCCGCGTTCCATTCTTGTCTTACACAAGGTCAAACAACATCGCTTACGCTTCTTTCCCACTCGCCCAGGCCCTGCTTTAAGTCTCGCATGGGGACGGTCAGAGTTAGCCTGACTCCTGCTTGTTGCAGAGAGAACTAAGAGGCCTGCATCCAAATTCCCTTTGTTCCTTTCCCCCACTTCCACACACTGTTCAGAAATACTGGGACACTGTTGTATTTTGATGTCTGAGTTTGTAAGCAAGTCATTTTTCAGTGAGGTGACACTTGGGGGTACGCAGGACAAGTCAGACTCCTGAATGGGGTACAGTCATCTGGGAAGGTTGAGAGCTGCTGAGCTATGCAGAGGATTCAGCTGATGACGTAAGCTGGGGTCACGTGGACACGGCCCTGTGCTCTGGGTTTAGCACAGCCAAATTGAGGCCCCAAGCATGCAGGTCAGCAAAGCGAGAGGAGGGGGGACAGAGTCATGGGATGCACTGACCATGAAAAGGACTGAGGCTCCGTAACGATGCTGCCTTTGGTGGGACACTTCTGAGAGTATCAATTCAGGACAAATTGCTTGGAGCAGGGCAGTCACAGCCCAAGGCTGGGGGTCCATTATTACTAAGGCACATCAAACCAGCCAAACAGAGGGGACTTTGGTTTCACCCCGCTGGCCAACCAGAAGTCACATAAGCAATTCCCTCAGACATTCCAGTTTCCCAGTATCATCACCAGGGCCACTCGTTATGGGGTGAATGGTTATGAAAACCAATACCCCAGTAAAAGAAAAAAGAGGTTCTCACGATCCCAAAGGACCAAGCCCCAGACCCAGGTCAATATACAAGTCAGATCTTACCCACAAACCACGCTGCTGCCAACCCTTTAGAATCTAAAATCTAAAGGTTTATTCATAAAAGGAATAAGTTAGAGATGAGAGCTAGAACGGGTTAACTGGAATCAGTGACATCCTGTAACAGCAAAGTTCTTGGTTCAGGCTTGCAGCAGTGATGGAATAAACGGCAGGCTCAAATCAAGTCTCTGGAGAACATCCCCAGCTGGGACGGGTCCTTCAGTCCTTGGTTCAGAGCTTCAGTTTGTAGCAAAGTTCCTCCAGAGGTCAGAAGCAGGATTGAAGACAACGTGGAGGGGTTTCCAGGGCCTTTTATATCCTCTGCCCTGTGAAGGGACACCCCTTTGTTCTTACTGTGGAAAATCACAGCAGCAAGGTGGAGTTTGGAGTCACATGGGCAAATCATGTATCCATGCAGACTCAGTTCTTTACAGGTAGAGCAGCCATTGCTCACATGCCATCTTGAACGTCCCCAGGAAGACTTCCTCATATGTGGATTGGAGTCTCCCAAGGTCCATTGTCAGTTAAGTGTTTCTTGATTGGGCACTTAATCTGAAGAGTTCCTTCTCAATAAGCTGGCCAAACGCTTCACTGATGCTACTTAGAATCATACACATTGAGATACAAGTACATAGCCAATATTCATAACTTCAACTACAAAAATGATACACACCTACAGATGGCATAATTATAACGAGTAAATTATAACCTTTTGATAGACACCTTACTTGACCTCCTTTGTACAAGATTTGATGCCACTATAGGGGGGAGAGATAGCTCAGTGGTTTGAGCATTGGCCTGCTAAACCCAGGGTTGTGAGTTCAATCCTTGAGGGGGCCATTTAGGGATCTGGGGCAAAAATTGGGGATTGGTCCTGCTTTGAGCAGGGGGTTGGACTAGATGACCTCCTGAGGTCCCTTCCAACCCTGATAGTCTATGAGTCTATGATTCTATAGGACCCTGGTTGCAACAATGACCTATACGGTCACAGTTCATGTCAATAACGTCACAGGCTGGTAGGGGAATCCAAATGGACATGAATTCCCAGGGGGATGCTGTAGCGAAGTGGTCAAATGCAGTCCCAGGGCGGATACAGGGGAGGATATGGAGTAAGGAAGCGGGGTTGGCTCTGTGTGTCGTATCGGTGTGTCCAGTTTTGGTGTCGCCACTGCCGGAAGGAGGCAGATAAATTGTTACAGGCTCAGTAAAGAGTGGGTGAGAACCACTCAGGACGTGCTGCCCAGACGTTCCCTAGCTTAGACAGAGTTTATGGGCTTGACGCCTGGAGCTCTGGAGGAGGGTCTCCAGACCGTGCAAAGCAGGAGGTCAAAGTACATGATCCCTTCTGACCATAAAACGTCCGTGAATGTGAGTCAGGCTCCGGGCGGGCAGGCAAACAGCCAGCAGGGACTCTGTATGGGTGCCTGGGCAAACTCAGGCTGGATCCCCAGAGAGAGGAGCTAATTCCTGGGCAAGGAGAGAGCTGGAGCTGACGGGGCAGGGTGGGATGTGGAGGGTTTCATGAGCCCTGCTGCAGTGTTCTGATTTGGTGATCTTTTCCTTCCTTGGTTTTTGGGTTTGTGTTTGGGGTTTTCCCTGGCGTCACTTTGCCGGGTCAACTTAATCCCGTGCCAGAGTTTCCGAGACGATTTTATTTACACACACACACATGTCGGTCGCTGCTGAGTCTCGGTGGGTTTCTTTTGTCCCCAAATCAGAGGTGAACGTGACGGCAAGGGTGACGGTGCAGGTCACCAACCGCAATTTCACTGCCAACCTGGCAGCTCCCTCCTCCGAGGATGATAAAGATTTTGTCCACAATGTCACGCAGCAGGTGAGACCCAGAGAGGCCACCAGGACAGGGATGAACCCTGGCTGAGGCCTTAGCAAAAGATGTGTCCAGCGCGGGGATGAGAACTAGCCGTGATGGACTGGGGAGGGGGGTATTCTGCCGGATAGTAGTGGAAGTGTTAAGAACTAGGATTACACAAAGCCTTTACGAATAGATGAGGGGGCGAGCTGCCCGCCAGGGGGAATTCCCTGCATTCCTCCCACCCTCCGCTCCCCAGGGCCCTATCTCAGTTGGGGGGCGATGGAAGGGTCGGTGACGCTCTGGCACCCTTGAATGTGCATCCTTCTCCCTTTCAGATGAATATGATTTACAGCCCGGTGCAGGGGATTCAACATGTAGAAGTTCTGGCTCTGAGGTGAGTATCAGAAATGCCCCCTCCTGGGACGAAGGTTGGAGGGGTGGGCAAGCCAGCAGCACGGCAGGGAGAGGGCTCTGGGCGTGTGAGATTCAGTCCCTGGCACCCCTGGGTCCAAAATCTCCCAGCTGCTGGATGCAGCTGACCTTCGATGTGTGTCGGGCTCAGCAGGGATGGACGCCGCATATGGGAGTCAGTCATGCTCTGCTGGAGGGGAGGGAGCAGGCAGGGGTGCCGGGGAGGGATGTGGGGTCGCCCTCAGGCCAGGCAGCATGGTGGTGGATCACCGGGTCCTCCTGGCTCTGCCCATCAGCACCAAACTCCGGGCCATGTTTGATGATCTGCTCCAGGAGCTGGTGGTGTAGTTACTCGGGCTCTCCCATCCCTGTAATACACCCCACCTCTCCAAGCTGCAGGAGCTAGGGCTAGGTCCTTCGGCCATGTCCACAGCTGGGCTCTGGCTGGCTCGATCCCATCACCCTAGGGCTGCAGGCTAAACCCAGCTATGTAGCCCAGGGGTGGCTGGGGCTTGCCCCCCAGGGATGGCCCCAGGGGTCCCGGGTGGGGTTGTATTTGGGGGTGACATGGACTCACCTTCCCCAGGGGGCTCCCACTCCCCCCGTGAGCTGCTTTCTCCCTCTGAATCAGGATGGTTTCACCCAGGGGGGGTCTCAAACTTTGTTTTGTGCTGGGGCCCCTGTGAGAAATATTTCAGGCTGCGACAACCCCCCTAAAAAAGTGACACCCCCACCCTGCCCCCCACCAGGCCACCCTGAGATCTGGTGCTGCCTTCAGAGCTGGGCGCCCGGCCAGCTGCTGCCGCTCTCACAACCCCACCGCAATCGTCCTGCGACCTCCTTTTGGGCCAGGGCCCCCCCGTTTGAGAAACCCTGGCTTAAGCCTTCCCTGCCCAGGGGCAGGCCACTGAAGGGCCCTGTCTCTCTTTGCTTCCCCAGCTGAGCTGTGCTTGAATGCTTCCTCCGCCGTGGTGAGCCACAGTACATTGGACCCCTTTAACGGCTTCGGTGAGTGACCCAAGCCGGTGCTGCGGGGGATCAGCCTGGGAAGGGGGTCCCCCTCCCCAGCCAGCCCCTCACTGCTTCCCCTCTGTGACGAATTGGGACTGTTCTTAATGTTTCCTCTGAATAGTGTGGGGCTGCCTCAGTTTCCCCTAGGCAGCTCTTTAGTATCTAGGGGGTGGGGTAAGGGTGTATGATCATTGCAGAGCCCTAGAGGGCAGGTGTGGGCAGGGGTCTGGACACAGAGAATGGCCGACACCCTGTTTCCTGGCCACGGATGGCCTGGACCCTTCCCCCCTGCGAGGTGAGAGCTAAAGGGTTGGAGAACAAAGGGATCCGGTGACCTCCTGGCCCGGGAAAGGAACAAAGCCCAGAGGAGGAGGGGCTGGAAGGAGTTTCAGTTTGGGGCTGGCTGGGACATGGAGTGAAGGGCAGAAGTGCTTGTTTCAGAGTAACAGCCGTGTTAGTCTGTATTCGCAAAAAGAAAAGGAGGACTTGTGGCACCTTAGAGACTAACCAATTTATTTGAGCACAAGCTTTCGTGAGCTACAGCTCACTTCATCGGATGCATCCTGTGGAAAGTGTAGAAGATCTTTTTATACACACAAAGGATGAAAAAATACCTCCCCCCACCCCACTCTCCTGCTGGTAATAGCTTATCTAAAGTGATCACTCTCCTTACACTGTGTATGATAATCAAGGTGGGCCATTTCCAGCACAAATCCAGGGTTTAACAAGAACGTCGCGGGGGGGGGGGGGGGGGAAACAAGGGGAAATAGGCTACCTTGCATAATGACTTAGCCACTCCCAGTCTCTATTCAAGCCTAAGTTAATTGTATCTAATTTGCAAATGAATTCCAATTCAACAGTTTCTTGCTGGAGTCTGGATTTGAAGGTTTTTTGTTGTAATATCGCAACTTTCATGTCTGTAATCGCGTGACCAGAGAGATTGAAGTGTTCTCCGACTGGTTTATGAATGTTATAATTCTTGACATCTGATTTGTGTCCATTTATTGTTTTACGTAGAGACTGTCCAGTTTGGCCAATGTACATGGCAGAGGGGCATTGCTGGCACATGATGACATATATCACATTGGTAGATGTGCAGGTGAACGAGCCTCTGATAGTGTGGCTGATGTGATTAGGCCCTGTGATGGTGTCTCCTGAATAGATATGTGGGCACAGTTGGCAACGGGCTTTGTTGCAAGGATAGGTTCCTGGGTTAGTGGTTCTGTTGTGTGGTATGTGGTTGGTGGTGAGTATTTGCTTCAGGTTGGGGGGCTGTCTGTAGGCAAGGACTGGCCTGCCTGCCAAGATCTGTGAGAGTGATGGGTCGTCCTTCAGGATAGGTTGTAGATCCTTAATAATGCGTTGGAGGGGTTTTAGTAGGGGGCTGAAGGTGGTTGTCTGGCTCACTGCCCCCCAAAATGGACCCAGCTGAGGGGTCCTGTTCTCTGCACCTGCAAACTCTGTTTTAGACCATGTTCCTGTCGTCTAATAAACCTCTGTTTTCCTGGCTGGCTGAGAGTCCCGTCTGACTGCAGAGCTGGGGGGCAGGACCCTCTGGCCCCCACAGAACCCCGCCTGAGCAGACTGGCTGTGGGAGAAGCGCCCGGAGGGACAGAGGAGGCTGGAGGCTCCGAGGTCAGACCCAGGAAGGGGGAAGCCGGGGGAGCTGTGTGTCCTTCCCAGAGAGGAGACTGCCCCAGAGTCCTGCCTGGCTTCATGGGGAGCAGCTCCAGAGCATCGCCCGGGGACGCCGTGACACCCTCCCCTCGCTCCTTTCCAGAAACCGGCTGACGGAGCGTCCCTGCTGGGTACAGCCTTTACTACATCCCTATCGTCACAGAAACTGGCTTCTTCTGCCTTGCCGTGTGCGCCACCACGGGCCTCCCGGGCGCCCTGGGCCGCAGCGGCGGCCGGCGCCAGGTGCTGATCTCGGGCCGAGAGTGCAGGTGGGCGTCTGCCCCTGCCCCTCCCTGCCGTAATTAGCCTTTGGAATAACTTCTCGAGGTCCATGGTGGATTCTCTGTCGCTGGCAACTTCTCAGCCAAGATGGGCTGTTTTTGTAAGGCCCCCTCCTGCTTGCCGCTAGTTGCCCCAGCCCAGGCAAGCTGTTTCCTCTTCTGGGAAGCCCGCTGGGTGGGGCTGGGGCTGGGGCTGGGGCAGCCGGCGTGAGGCTGCGACTGGGGGTGGCTGGGGAAGCCCGGTGACGCACACACACAAAATGGGAAAGGACGGCCTACAAAGGAGAACCGCGGAAAGGGATCTGGGGTCACAGTGGACCACAAGCTAAAAGTGAGTCAACAGGGTGACGCTGTTGCAAAAAAAAAGGGGAACATCCTTCTGGGCTGTATTAGCAGGAGCATTGTAAGCAAGACACGGGAAGTAATTCCTCTGCTCTGCTCCGCGCTGATTAGGCCCCAGCTGGAGGAGCATGTCCAGTTCTGGGCACCACGTTCCAGGGAAGAGGTGGACAAGTTGGAGAAAGTCCAGAGAAGAGCGACAGAAATGATGGAAGGTCTAGAAAACATGAGCTAGGAGGGAAGATTGAAAAACTTGGGTTTGTTTAGTCTGGAGAAGAGACGACTGAGAGGGGACATGAGAACAGTTTTCAAGTCGGTAAATGGTTGACCCACTGTGTCCCAGCGGGGTCTGAGCCATTGCTAAGAGCCCGTGGAGCTGAGGAGATGCAGAAAGCAGGGTGAGGTCATACAGGAGCCCGTGGGTGGGGGGAGGAATCCAGCTGTTTTAGGGACCCCCACGCAGGTGGGGTGAGAAATCCCGCAGGCAAGGGGCAATCCAGCCACGCTGGGCCGGGGCGCTGCTCAGCTGGGGTGCTTTGCCCCCGTTTGCTGCTTAACGGGGCAGGGCAGAGCTGGGCTGATTGTCCGTCCGTAGATGTATAAGTTAGCAGGGCTCTGCTTAGGGTGTCTCTTTAATTCAAAGTCCAGCCTTGGCAGGGCGGGAAAACACAGACCAACCAGCGTCTGGGTTGATGCAAATCACCTGGCTGCCCAGGGAGGGGCAGATTTGCCCAGCCGCTGTAGGTGAGCCAGAGAGAGGCGGTAAGCAGGTTAACCCTTCAAAGGCACAATCCCCTTCCAGCCTTGAGTTGTGTGCAAAGACCCCCGCAGGGTGCTGGGTGACTGACAGCCCTGCGTGTGAACACACCCCTAGGATGGGGTCAGCGTTCGTACGATCCAGTGCCCCTTTTGCCCGGCCTGCCCCCCCCGCCCCCAAGGTGCACACAACATGCGTACAGCTGCAGAAGCCACCGGAGACGTCGATCCGTCCTGGGCCCGCTGGCTTACACCGGAGTCGCACCAGAATCCTTGCACCAATCCAGAGTGACTCTTCCCAGGCGTAAATCGGACGCCAGCGCGGTTGAGTGAAAGTGGCTGGAATACGGGGGCGAAGGGCGTGGACAGAACCCGGTGACTGGCCAACGCTCAGCCAGGACCGGGGCTTGGTATCCAGAGCGCTCGGCCCGCTCATGGCAAAGCCCCCCGCACTAAACACCCTCACCATCTTTCCGTCAGCGCTGCAGCCCGGCAGGAAGATCACCGGGCGCTTCCGAAACGTCGGGAATTCAGCCTGGCTTCCATCAGAGCAACGTCCCCTCAGTCCCTGCGGCTGGGGAGACCGCTGGAGAAAAGCCCTGCGCTCGGCAGGCTCCAGAGCCAATCGAGGACAGTGAGGGATGGAGGAGAAGTTAGCCGAGATGCCTCGCTCCTGCGGCTCCTGTTAACCTCCGACCCTGGCTTGTCCCAGGTGGGGCTGGGAGCCAGCGGGAGCCGGGGAAGGTGTCAGTGTCGTCTGGGTCCCGCTCTCCGGCCCAGTCTGGTCAGGACATCTCTTGGGATCCAGAGTGGAGTGGGGGGTCTAGCGGTTAGAGCATGGGGGCCTGGGAGCCAGGACTCCTGGGTTCTCTCCCCGGCTCTGGGAGGGGAGTGGGGGCTGGTGGGTTAGAGCCGGGGGGGCTGGGAGCCAGGACTCCTGGGTTCTCTCCCTGGCTCTGGGAGGGGAGTGGGGGCTGGTGGGTTAGAACAAGGGGGGGGCTGGGAGCCAGGACTCCTGGGTTCTGTCTCCAGCTCTGGGAGGGGGTGGGGGCTGGTGGGTTAGAACAAGGGTGGGGCTGGGAGCCAGGACTCCTGGGTTCTGTCCCCAGCTCTGGGAGGGGAGTGGGGGCTGGTGGGTTAGAACAAGGGGGGGGCTGGGAGCCAGGACTCCTGGGTTCCGTCTCCAGCTCTGGGAGGGGAGTGGGGGCTGGTGGGTTAGAACAAGGGGGGGGCTGGGAGCCAGGACTCCTGGGTTCCGTCTCCAGCTCTGGGAGGGGAGTGGGGGCTGGTGGGTTAGAACAAGGGGGGGGCTGGGAGCCAGGACTCCTGGGTTCTGTCCCCAGCTCTGGGAGGAGAGTGGGGGCTGGTGGGTTAGAGCGGGGAGGGGCGGGGAGCCAGGACTCCTGGGTTCTGTCCCCGGCTCTGGGAGGGGAGTGGGGGCTGGTGGGTTAGAGCGGGGGGGCTGGGAGCCAGGACTCCTGAGTTCTGTCCCCGGCTCTGGGAGGGGAGTGGGGGCTGGTGGGTTAGAGCAGTGGAGGGCTGGAGCTGGGGAAGGCGTCGTTTGGGTCTGACTCTCCAGCCCGATCTGGTCAGGGCGTCTCTCGGGATCGGGGTGATGAAGCCCCGGTGCCCCAGGAGACGGTGGAGTGACATGACAGTGACGTTCACGGCAGTAGCCAGTTTTTCTCCCCAAAGTCCCTTTCTTCGAGGCCCCACGAAGCGGTGTGCTGAGCAGCCCGTCCCCTCGTTACTTCATCCTCCAGTTCGGCCCAGATTGCGACCCCCTCTTCCCCCGCTTTAGCTCAGTGCATTCCGGCCTCCCACTCCCCTCGTTTGCCAGGCCTGGGCTTCACCCGGCCCCAGAGCGGCACCTTTCAGCAGGGCTGAGTCCGTCTGTCTCCCTTTAGGGCCATCGGTCCTGGCAGTTTACAGGTTCCTGTGACCTCCGACGCCCGGTCCCGTCCCCTTTCGCAGTTGAGCTCCCAAGGAAGGGATTATCACGGCATCGTCCCTCTCGTTTGGTCCACCAAAGGTTGACTCGCGGCGGTTAGATCTTTGTGAGATGTTTGAGAACAAACCACCTCGGGCGACTTCCTTGGCTGGAAATCCCCCCCCCCCATGCTGCTTATCCAGTTTAACCTGTCTGTTTACACGGGAACATGTCACGCCCAAGAGGCTGGAGGGGGCAATGTTCTCTCTCGCGGCGTTTCTCCCTCCTTCCTTGGATCCCCTTGGGCATTCAGGAGCCGTTCGCAAGGCCCAAAGAGGGGCAGAATTCACAGGTGTTTTTCGTCTAGGACGGCCTTTGCCCACCTTTTTTACTAGCCGCAGCTGGGAGGCCAACGTGGCTGCTTAGCCCATTGCGGAGAACCAACATGCAAGGCTGGCACTGGGCTGTCTGACACACACACACAGAACAACCACAACAAACACCACTGATACGGAAAACAGAACAGGAAACAACATTGCAAAGACACTGCAAACACACATCAGCAACAAAACATGGCAAACACACACGGTAACAACAACATGGCAAACACACACACACAGTAACAACAACAAAAACATTACAAATGCACAGAACAACAAAAACATGGTAAATACACACCCAACCAGGAGCGAAAACATTGCAAACAAACAGAACACCGACAACAGAAACATCGCAAACACACAGAACGACAAAAACATGGCAAAAACAACCAGGGGGAAAAACAACATTTGAAAAACCGAAACAGTGATGTCACGGAGTCCCCGGGCGATGCTCTGGAACTGCTCCCCGTGAAGCCAGTCAGGACTCTGGGGCAGTCGCCTTTCTGTGAGCAGCCTGTCTGCAGGACACACAGCTCACCCAGCTTCCACCTTCCTGGGTCTGACCTCGGAGCATTCAGCCTCCTCTGCCCCTCCGTGCGCTTCCCCCAGCGAGTCCGCTCAGGCAGGGCTCCTGGGGAAGCCAGAGGGTCCTGCACCCCAACTCCGCAGTCAGACGTGACTCTCAGCCAGCCAGTAAAACAGAGGTTTATTAGATGACAGGAACATGGTCTAAAACAGAGCTTGCAGGTGCAGAGAACAGGACCCCTCAGCTGGGTCCATTTTGGGGGGCAGTGAGCCAGACAACCACGTCTGCCCTTCACTCCATGTCCCAGCCAGCCCCCAACTGCAACTCCCTCCAGCCCCTCCTCCTCTGGGCTTTGTTCCTTTCTCGGGCCAGGAGGTCACCTGATTCCTTTGTTCTCCAACCCTTTAGCTCTCACCTTGCAGGGGGGAAGGGCTCAGGCCATCAGTTGCCAGGAAACAGGGTGTCGGCCATTCTCTGTGTCCAGACCCCTGCACACACCTGCCCTCTAGGGCTCTGCAATGATCATACACCCTTACCCCACCCCCTAGATACTTAAGAACTGCATAGGGGAAACTGAGGCACCCCCACAATATTCGGAGGAAACATTAAGAACAGTCCCACTTCGTCACAAGTGACAAGAAGTTTCGGCTGCATCCTCTGCTTCTTTAGACATTTGGATGTAAAAACCACTCGAACCGTATAAAATGACCGTGGCCCCCCATGAACTGGATTCAAACCTGGCTCAGTGAGGGATCTCCGAACGGAATTATGAGCGGGGACTCGTGGCTGAGCAGGGGTGTGTAAAGTGGCATCCCGCAGGGCTCGACTCTGGGCCCTGTGCTCTTGAAGGATGAGCCAGAAGGAAACGTAAAATCACCCCTGATAAAGTTTGCCGATGACCCAGAAAGGGGGGGAGTGGGAAATAAGGAAGGGGGGCAGGGCACGGATCTGGATCGCTGGGTAAACTGGGAGCAAGCCACCAATAGGCGTGTTCGTACGGCTCAATGTAAATGTACAGATCCAGGAACAGCGCGCGCCGGCCGGCCCTGGGGAGCAGCGACTCTGAAACAGATTTGGGGGGCGTGGTGGGTAATCAGCTGACCACGAGCTCCCAGTGCGACGCTGTGACCAAAAAGACGGATGTATAAACAGGGGAATCTCAAGTAGGGGCAGAGAGGTGATTTTTCCCTCTGTATCTGGCCCGGCTGCGACCGCTGCTGGGATCCATGCCCAATCCTGGTGCCACAATTCAAGAAGGATGTGGATAAATTGGAGAGGGGTCCGAGAAGGATTCAAGGATTGGAAAATAGGCCCGATCGTGCTCGACACAAGGAGCTTCACAAAGAAGGGGTGACTTGATCACAGTCAATATTAGCAGCTACGTGGGGGACAAATATTTAATAACCAGCCCTCCAGCCTAGCAGAGGCAGGTCTAACCCGGTCCGAGGGCTGGAAGTTGAAGCTAGAAAAATTCAGACTGGAAATACGGCACCAAGCTTTAGCAGCGACCGTCACTAACCATTGGACCAGTTTCCCAGGGCTCAGGGCGGATTCTCCACCCGTGACAATTTTTAAATCCAGGGGTGGTTGTTTCTCTAACCGCTCTGCTCTGGGAATTACTTGTGGGGGCAGGTCTCTGGGCTGTGTTGTCCAGGGGGTTCAGACGAGATGGTCACATGGCCCCGTCCGTCTGGCCGTGCAATCTGGGAATGCAGGTTCTGGTGGTTTGAGCTTTAATTCACAGTTCTTGCAGCAGGAGCCCTGCGTGAAGCTGGCGTTTCATTAACAAGCGGGCCTGGTGGCTCCGTCAAAGTCTGCTTTAGCAATGTGATCGACCTCTGTTAGAAAACACTTGGTTTTTACCACATCCGTTCTCTCTTAAAAATACTTTTTCATGCCTCGGAAAGCAAGGAAAACGAAACAAGAACAAAGCCTGTGTGAAAAGATTTTTTTAAGACTATTAATAGCTTTAAAACAATTGTGAGCCCCTCTCCTTTCAAACACAAACCAAGCCGAACCCTTCGCAGGCCTAGCTCGAACAAGACTTTGAAATCACACGCTTGTTGTAAACTAACTTTGAAAAGAGCTCCGTGTTTGCCCAGGTCTGAGCTGCTGCATGTGAGGGTTTTAACCCGTTACGCCCCACGCTGGGACCCCAGAAAGGCCGTATTCATGTTGATGTACGATATGGGCCCAAGGGGTTAGTGGAACCCAGTCACTGTCCAGTGTCAAACAAGGGTTGGTTACAGAAGAGCCGCATGCCGGCCGTTGTCAGCAGACTGGATACTGGGCTAGATAGGCCATTGGGCTGACCCAGGGTGGCCGTTCTTATGGCTAATGCCCCACTAAAAACCCTTTACACCTTGTATTAAAGATACAGACAAGAGGGAAAAGCCGGCAGAGCCTTTCATAGAATCATAGAAGATCAGGGTTGGAAGGGACCTCAGGAGGTCATCTAGTCCAACCCCCTGCTCAAAGCAGGACCAATCCCCAACTAAATCATCCCAGCCAGGGCTTTGTCAAGACTTTGAAACGTCAAATCCTGAGTAAAGCGTTGGGTACGACGCCGGCCCTCGTCCCCGGTCCCTATGCCTGGACAGAGCCTTCGGAGGAAAAGCCCCTGTATCCGGCAGTCTCTGAAGACATACGAACCGTCCTTTTGGAGACCCAAGGAGCTGGGACAGGATGGAGTGGCCCCTGCTGCTTTGATTGTTAAAGTCCGACCCCGGCTTGTCCCAGGTGGGGCTGGGAGCCAGCTGGAGTCGGGGAAGGCGGCCGTGCCATCGGAGTCCCGCTCTCCAGCCCGGTCTGGTCAGGGCGTCTCTCGGGATCGGGAAGACAAAGGCCACAGGAGACCGTGACAGTGAATTTCGCTGGTAAATTTAGTCATTCCAGGGCTTACTCCGGATTGAGACCAGATTGAGACGGGGAGGGGTTCCCCTTGGGGGAATTGCAAAACTACTCCGGATACACCCCACGGTTACTGTCTAAATCCAGAGTCGCTCTTTGCTGCTGTCAACCCGGCGTGCTCCGGCTTTACCGCAGGGGTGCTGAGTAAATCCGCTCACACCGTTCTCCCTGCAGATTGGGGCCTGCAGCAGGGTTTCACGCAGGACACATTCGCTGGGGTAAATCACGTCGAGGGCAAACCACACGTGTTTACAGCCTGGAACAAAATCTGGCAGAGTCTCTGAACCGGCCTGGGCAAAAATGTTAACCAATATAGACAGAGAGAGAGAGAAAATGCTTTCTCCCCCCCCCGCCCCCCCATAATTAGGCTCGGCGGAACTCAATTTTGTTTATAATTTCGACTGTAACAATGTTTATTGTGAAGCACTTTTAAAAAATTTTAATCTGTTTTCACAGTGGTGCAAAATTATGGGGTTCACACTTTTCCCAATGTTTATGGATCAAAGTTTTTACAGTGGGGGCAAACGGGGGGGGGGGGAGCTCAGACAATATCGGATGACGGGAGATGCTGCAATTCAAAGATAAATTCTGTCGCGGGTCAAAATGCATGGAGCGGGCGCCCTTCAATCGAGCGGCAGTAGGGTCCCACGAGGCGTTTTCCTGCCTTTGCCGAATCGGGATAATTGGAAATATTTCGTGTTTGGTCAGCGCGGTGAAACCAATGCAGGCCGATAAGCTAACCCTTCCCCGGCCCGGTCTCCACTAGGACGTGGGGTCGGTAGAACGCCCCTCGCTCAGAGGGGTGAAAACCCTGAGTGGCGCCGTTAAAACCGATCTGACCCTAGTGTAGACAGCGCTCAGGGGACGGGACGGGGGAGTTCTCCTGCCTCTCGGGGAGGTGGCGCAGCTGGGCGACGGGAGAACCGAGCGTCCCGGCCCATCGCGCTGTAACCGACCGTGGGCGAGACCGGCGTTGGGGTGCGTGCGGCACACGGGGGGCTGGACAGCTGGGAACGGCTCCCAGAATGGTGGTGTCTGGAGCGGTCCCGGGATGGGGGGGCGAACCCAGGCCAGCTGAGAGGGGGAGCGGCTGCGGGGGTGGACTCTGGGGGAGGGGCTCAGGTGGTCCCAGCCAGGGGAGATGTGGGGCAGGGATCTTCGGGGCACTGCAGGGAGCCACGGGAGGATGCGTGGTTGCTGCAGATCTCTGCTCCCGCTGCTAACCAGCTCTGTTCTGCGCCGTGTTCCTGGCGGCTAATGACCCGTCTGCGTCACTCGCTGACCGGGAGACCTGGCTGGCTGCGGAGTTGGGGGGCAGGGACCCTCTGGCTTCCCCAGAGGTCCCATCCAGGTGGCTGAATGCTCCGAGGTCAGACCCAGGATGGCCGTAGCCGGTGCCCTGGCCAGCGAGCCCCGAGGGGAGTCGCACCAGCCCAGAGTCCTGTCTGGCTTCACACCAGGGTCGCCCCACCGGCTGAGACGTCGGTGGGAGACGTAGCGGGGCCTGGGGGGAGCCTGGCCAGCAGAGGAGAATGGGACCCAAACGGCGCCTGCCCCGGGGCACCAGCGGAGACGTGTTCCGGTTTGCAGGGGTGCCTCCGACGGGACGCTGCCGGTTTCGGCGGAGAAGGACGCGCGTGGCCGCGGATTTGCTGCGGCCGCAAACTCGGTTTCCTAGCAGCTCCGGCTGGGACCGAACCCTCGAAGGGCTCTTGAAACTTTGCCAAGTTCAGCCGCTCTGTTGGCCTTGGGGAGTGTGGTACACTTCCCAGCACGGGTGACATCCACTGCCCTCTCCAGATAGCTGGTGTGCAGCCGATTGGCGCAGGCAGCCGGTGCCTGGAGCAATAAACCGCTATCTGCATTGGCCGGCTTGATGGGGAAGTCAGGTAACAAAGGAGCCCTTGTCGGCTGTACAGATAAGCCGCCGAAGCCTTCACCGGGGGACGAGGGATGAGCTGCGTCGCTCCTTGCGGGAAGAAGCCTGCGAAGGAATGAGACCGCGGGTCAGAGACACACCCCGTTTTTGCCTCGGGAGGCTCGGCTGGCTCTGGGCAGAGCCAGGGCGCGTCTATCAAGGCCAGAGAGTGAGATGAGGAGGGTTTTAGCGGGGACCACGGCGTAACCGTCTAATCCGACGGGGCGGGCGGAGTGCCTGGCTCCGGCACCGTGATCTCTAGCCCCGTGTGCGGCGGGGAGCCGTCCTGCATCCAGGAGGCTGGTTTATTGCCCCTCCGTCGCCCTTCGGCCCATGAAAGCGAAAGGCGGCACGGCTCAGTCTCCCCTTAATTGCTTGCCAAGGTGCAAGGCAAAGGTTCCCAGCACAGGCAGGTGAGGATTGGCGCAGGGACGGGAGAGGGGCCGCGCTGTTGGGCATCGCTCCCCTGACTCTCGTGGTAAAGGATGAAGAAACTTCTGGCCCTCGTCCTCCTCCTTTTCCTCAGCCTCTCGGCTTCTTCGCACCAGCCAGGAGGTGAGTGGAGCAGGTGGTGAGAAACCAGCCGGCCCCCGCTTCTGTCTCAGGGGCACCTGGTGTTTACTGCGTTGGTTGAGTTTCAGAGCCGCAGCCGTGTTAGTCTGTATCTGCAAAAAGAACGAGGAGGACTTGTGGCACCTTAGAGACGAACAAATTTATTTGAGCAGAAGCTTTCGTGGGCTACGGCCCGCTCCATCGGATGCAGTTCGTTGAGTTATCTGGAAGTTCCCACGCCGGGGATGCAGCTGTGGGGTCTCTGCGGGACCTCTGGGTCCCCTCGTCGTTTACCATCCCAGATCCAGATACCCCTCTGCCCCCTCTAGGGTCCCCGTGAGACGGGGTCCAGGGAACAGAGGCCAGGAGAGCTGCTGGGGGCGGGAGGGAGGGTGGAAAGTTTTTATACAAACGAGGGAGTAATTTTTCACCCAACACGTAACTCGTCTGTGGCACTCCCTGCCACCAGATATTGTGATGGCCAAAAGCGTAACTGGGGTCGGAAGAGAAATAGATAAGTTCACGGAGGATCAGACCATCGATGGCAGATGGCCAAGAGGGTCAGGGACGCAACCCCATGCTCAAGGCGACCCGAAACCTCTGACTACTAGAAGCTGGGAGTTTGCCGTGTGGTCGGTGCCGTGTCAGTCCCAGGATATGAGAGAGACAAGATGGGGGAGGTAATCGCTTTTATTGGACCAACTTCTGTTGGGGAGAGAGACCAGCTTTCGAGCTCACACAGAGCTCTGCTCCAGGCCTGGGAAAGGGACTCCCAGCACCACCGCGAAATGCAAGGTGGGACCGATTGTTTAGCTTGTTTTGTAAGGGACCATTCAAGGAGAAGTGGCCTGTTAACACCACAGCCGTCATAGGACAATACAGAGGGGTTAGTGCTGTAATAAGCCACACATCCATCTTGTCTCTCAAGTCTCTGGTATCTGGCAAAGTGATGAATTTCAGCTCCCTGCTTTGTGAGAAGGGTTCGCCCACCGGTGATGGGGCAGTTTTGTCTTTTATGGTTTTCCTGCGTGTGTTCAATCTGGGGGCGATTGCCTGGTTCCCCCCCATGTCATTGCAGGTGGGGTATTTAGTGCCCTGGAGGGGGTCCCCAGGCGGGTGTAGGACCCCTAGATCTGGAAATGAAAGGGGGGGTTGATCTTCGCCCGCTGCAGGTTTTGTGCCCCTTGTTCTGGCAGGGGCTGGCGTCGCTTGGAGTTGGTGGGTCCTGGTCTGCGGGGAGCTTGCTCCAGATGATGAGCCTGGAGAGGCTCGGGGTTGTTCGAAGGCCAGAAGAGGGGGTTCAGGACAGATTTCTTCCAGGGCGGGGTCTGGGTTGCAATTGTTTGACACCCCGTGTGGGCGGTGGGTGACGCTAGGGGTGTGCAGTCGGAGGTGGGGGGGTTATTTCTCTCGGGGTACGTGGATGGCCCGTTCTGTGCTGCGATCTACTTCTCCGGGTGAGTGGCCCTGTTTGGTGAAGGTGGGATTGAGCGTGTGACGGTGCCTACCCCGGACCGTCTCCTCGCAGCTGCTTCTGCGCCCCCGGGGAGCCGGGCTGCAGGTCACCGGTGTCCTGGCGCGTTCGGGGCAGTGACGGGGTCTGGGAAGGTAGGCGGGGCGATCCGGGGGTCTCTTGGCCATGGTTATCTGTCAGATGCCACTATTAAAGCCCATCATCGTGTCCAGGAAGCGGACGCTGGGGCGGGCGCGCTCCAGAGAGAGTTTGATGGAGGGGGTGGGTGGTGGTTGAAGCTGTGAAATGGGGGAAAGTTTCAGTCGTGTGTCGTGGGCGGGCGGGGAAGACGGAGGGCGGGGGGATCTCTCTGTCCCTGCCCTGTTCTGCACGCTCCCCCTGGGCGAGGGGGCCGGTGAATCCTCTGCTGCCAGGATCCAGGACTGGGGGACGTTTTCCCCGTCTGGCCCAGGTCAGACGATTGCACCCGCTTCCCCCTGCGTGAGCCCAGTAACTTGCCAACAGTCACAAGTTGCCACAGAGCTGCGGTAGGTCTTTGACCTGGAGTTCCCGGGAGCAGGTGCTTAGCAGGAAACGGGGCTCCCATGGCACAGCTTGGAAAGGACAGGCTCGGAGATGGGTCGTTTGCTCCCGTCACTCGCATTGTCCCCCAGAAATCCTTTGATCTATTCTCCCTGACCCTCCTAGCGCCAACAATTCCCCAGCAAAACGCAACGGTGACCACACCGGCCCCCCAAAGGCATCACGCACGTCATTCGATGTGGTGTAAGGAGGCTTCTCTTATTCCCGCCCCCCCCCCCCCGCACTCCGCCCCATTTGTGCGGGATTTTGTCGTAGCTCTCGCAGGGATCACGTCTCCGCTCGTCCTCTGCGTTGAAATGGACAGACCGAGCTCTGGGTCCCACATGGGCTGAGAATTTCCCCCCGCCCCCGGGTCGTTCCGACGGCTCTCCTTCGGCTCCAATTATTCAGCGCCCCGGAAATAAGAAAATCTCGAATCACAGAATAGCAGGGTTGGAAGGGACCTCAGGAGGTATCTAGTCCAACCCCCTGCTCAAAGCAGGACCAACCCCAACTAAATCTCCATGCCCCGGGTCCGCATCACCTGTTTCTCCTCTGAGGGGAAAGTGACCTGCCAGGCTGCAGAACTGGCTACTGCTCAGCTAGGGGGCTAAGAGGCCAGCCTGGAGCCCCAGGCCGGCCCCACCTCCCGGGTCTTGGCCTAGGAGAGCCCCAAACCCAGCCGTGCAATGTTCTCCCCGCAGGACCCCCATGGCGACCGGAGAGGGAAACGCTGCAGGAAGGAGGAGACGCGCCGGCCAGGGGCTGGGGTGCCGGGGCGCCCATGGGTGCCAGAGCAGGCATTTGGGGTGATCTCACACCCGACGTGAGAGTAGGGGCCGGGAACCCCCGGCACCCAGCGAAGCGTGAGGAGACCGAGGGCAGGACTCTGGCGCCAGGACAGAGACGCACCACGAGCGACTTCACGGGGTCCGCCAGCAGCCCCGCTGCCGCCAGGCCACCTCCCGTCCCCCAGGCCACACCCATCCCGGCTGCCGGCCCCGGGGCCTCGGCCACCGCCTCTTCCGTAACCACGGCTACGCCCGCCACCACTGCCGTGACCGTGACACCCGTCACCTCCACGGATACACCCGCCACTGCTGTAACCACAGTGACACCCATCACTGCCACGAGCACTCCCCGCGTCCTCACAACTACACCCAGTGTTACACCCATCACCACTTCAGCTACCCCCAAAACAACACCACCACCAACACCTTATGCTTCACCCCTGGCTGACATAATCACCACAGCTACACCTAACACTACACTCGCCACCAACACCGCCACTCCACCATCGACAACTCCACCCACCACAGCTACAACTGACCCTGCACCCGCCACCGCCACCTTGGCTACCCCCACAACTACACCTGACACTTCACCCCTTACGGACACCACCACCGCTACACCTAACAGTACTCTCTTCACCTCCATCCCAACTACACCCACCAGAGTTACACCTAACACTACACTCGCCACCAACATCACAACTACACCATTGACAACTCCACCTGCCACCTCCACAACTACACCTGACACTTCACCCCTTACTGACACCACCACCACTACACCTAACACTACACTCTTCACCTCCATCCCAACTACACCCACCACAGTTACACCTGACACTACACCCGCCACCAACACCTCAGCTATCTCCACAACTACACCAACGGCTGCACCTGACACTCCACCCCTTACTGACATCACCACCACCCCCACAACTACACCTAACACTACACTCCCCACCAACACCGCCACTACACCATCGACAACTACACCCACCACAGCTACAACTGACCCTGTGCCCGCCACCACCACCTGGGCTACCCCCACAACTACACCTGACACTTCACCCCTTACTGACACCACCGCCACTACACCTACCACTACACTCGCCACCAACACCGCCACTACGCCATCGACAACTACACCCACCACAGCTACAACTGACCCTGTGCCCGCCACCGCCACCTTGGCTACCCCCACAACTACACCTGACACTTCACCCCTTACGGACACCACCACCGCTACACCTAACACTACTCTCTTCACCTCCATCCCAACTACACCCACCACAGTTACACCTGACACTACACCCGCCACCAACACCTCAGCCATCTCCACAACTACACCAACGGCTGCACCTGACACCCCACCCCTTACTGACATCATCACCACCACCACAACTACACCTGACGCTACACCTGTCACCAACACCGCAGCTACACCATCCACAACTCCACCTGCCATCTTCACAGCTACACCTGACACTTCACCCCTTACTGACACCATCGCCACTACACCTAACACTACACTCGCCACCAACACCACCACTACACCATCGACAGCTACACCCACCACAGCTACAACTGACCCTGTGCCCACCACCGCCACCTTGGCTACCCCCACAACTACACCTGACACTTCACCCCTTATGGACACCACCACCACTACACCTGACACTACACTCACCGCCTCCATCCCAACTACACCCACCACAGTTACACCTGACACTACACCCGCCACCAACACCTCAGCTATCTCCACAACTACACCTAACGCTACACCTGACACCCCACCCCTTACTGACATCACCACCACCCCCACAACTACACCTGACACTACACCCGCCACCAACACCACAGCTACACCATCAACAATTCCACCTGCCACCTTCACAGCTACACCTGAGACTTCACCCCTTACTGACACCACCACCGCTACATCTACCACCAACACAACTCCTCCATCGACAACTCCACCTGCCACCTTCACAGCTACACCTGACACTTCACCCCTTACTGACATCACCACCACCCCCACAACTACACCTAACACTACACCTGCCACCAACACCGCCGCTACACCATCGACAACTACACCCACCACAGCTACAACTGACCCTGCGCCCGCCACCGCCACCTTGGCTACCCCCACAACTACACCTGACACTTCACCCCTTACGGACACCACCGCCGCTACACCTAACACTACACTCTTCACCTCCATCCCAACTACACCCACCACAGTTACACCTGACACTACACCCGCCACCAACACCTCAGCTATCTCCACAACTACACCAACGGCTGCACCTGACACCCCACCCCTTACTGACATCACCACCACCCCCACAACTACAGCTGACACTACACTCTCCACCAACACCACAGCTACACCATCGACAACTACACCCACCACCTTCACAGCTACACCTGACACCTCACCCCTTACTGATACCATCACCGCTACACCTACCACCAACACAACTCCACCATTGACAACTCCACCTGCCACCTTCACAGCTACACCTGACACTTCACCCCTTACTGACATCACCACCACCCCCACAACTACACCTGACACTACACCTGCCACCAACACCGCAGCTACACCATCCACAACTCCACCTGCCATCTTCACAGCTACACCTGACACTTCACCCCTTACTGATACCATCACCGCTACACCTGACACTACACTCGCCACCAACACCACCACTACACCATCGACAACTACACCCACCACAGCTACAACTGACCCTGCACCCACCACCGCCATCTTGGCTACCCCCACAACTACACCTGACACTTCACCCCTTACTGACACCACCGCTGCTACACCTAACACTACTCTCTTCACCTCCATCCCAACTACACCCACCACAGTTACACCTGACACTACACCTGCCACCAACACCACAGCTACACCATCGACAACTCCACCTGCCACCTTCACAGCTACACCTGACACTTCACCCCTTACTGATACCATCACCGCTACACCTAACACTACACTCGCCACCAACATCACAACTACACCATTGACAACTCCACCTGCCACCTCCACAACTACACCTGACCCTTTGCCCCTTACTGACACCACCCCCACTCCCACTACGAGCACAAGCACTGTTGTGTCCTCACCCACCCTATCCTGGAGCACCACGACAGCAGGTGGGTGATTGTCTCATACGGTGAACGTTGTGATGAGCCGTATAGCCATATATGGACCCTTTGCTCTTACACATTTATACCATGTATTTTTATGTTGTGCATTAAGAACGAATTCCCCAGGGCAGATTCAGATTGGAGTGACATCAGAGTGACTCCTCTGTGGTGTAAATCCTAACTCCTGTCAGAATTCCTGGGTTCTCTCCCTGGCTCTGGGGCGGGGAGCAGGCTGGTGGGTTAGAGCAGGGTGGACTGGGAGCCAGGACTCCTGGGTTCTCTCCCTGGCTCTGGGAGGAGTGGGGGGACTGGTGGGTTAGAGCAGGGTGGGCTGGGAGCCAGGACTCCTGGGTTCTCTCTCCGGCTCTGGGAGGGGAGTGAGGGCTGGTGGGTTAGAGCGGGGGGCTGGGAGCCAGGACTCCTGGGTTCTCTCCCCGACTCTGGGAGGGGAGTGGGGGCTGGTGGGTTAGAGCAGGGGGCTGGCACCCAGGACTCCTACTTCTCTCCCCAGCTTTACCATGGTCTCTTGGTGGTAGGTCTCTTCCTTTCTCTGTTCTCTCCCCCGTGTACCAGTGCTAATGACGGGGACCAGCCTCCGTATGGTGCTTTGTTATCTGTGGCTGGGGGTGCTGGGGAGGGGGCGCTGGGGTGGTCAGGTGCAGCCCCTGTCCCACCTGGCGCTGAGCCGCTGGATGATGGCTTGTCTCTTTCAGCGCCCTGCCAGAACGGTGGCACGCCAAATGGCACCGAGTGCCTCTGCCCGGCTGGCTACTTCGGCCCCCGCTGTGAGTTACCGGACACCAGGTTCTGCCAGAACGGGGGGGTCTGGACCGGGGCAGAATGCAAATGCCCCCGCTTCTTCCACGGGCTGCAATGCGAATTCGCCGTGGGCACCATCACACTCGAAGTCGGTAGGAAGCTCTACCTCTGTGTCCAGGTTAAACCGGCCCGGCTCCACGCCCTCCGAGCGCCCAGTGAAGTCCAGACTGGAGCATCCCAGCCAGGCCACGAGCCAGGCCTGTCCTCCCCCACCTGGGAGAATAAAGGTTTGGTCCCTGGATCCTAGGGTGACCAGACTTCCTGATATTATCGGGACCATCCCATTATTAGAAGCTTTGTCTTATACACACAACTAATCCCCTTTTTCCCCGGTTTCGCACACTTGTGCTCTGGTCACCCCAGGCCTGTCTGTGTTGGATAAACCAGTTTAATTCCTGGTCTGCTAAGGACGGGGACAGCATGGAGGGTGGGTAGGTAGACAGGTAACTGCTTATAATAGCTGGGACCCCCCCCTCCCAATTCAGGGCCCCCATTGGCTCCTTCATAAAACCAATGTTTTCCTTGGCCCCAAAAACGGCTTTTTTTCTGGAAACAAAAATAATTCACAGGAACGTTTTGATTCCCCCTCCTCCCCAAATTCCCCGTTTTCCGTGAAGTTGCCACGTACGTTTCGTCTGTGTTTCGTATTCAGGCCTCCCCGCTCCCCCCTCAATCCCCAGTGCCGGGGTCAATGGTTGGTTTGATTTTTTTTTTTTTACCACACAGCGGGAAAATGTTTTCCAATAGGGCCAGTTTTGGTTTTCCAAACTCAAAACACTTGTCTCCAGAAGTTCCAATTTTTGAACCAAAAAAACCAAAACCAAAACCCACAAAACAAAGAGAAAGAACACCCCCCCCCCCCCCCCGTCGCCCAGGAAGGTCAGACAAGAAAGACTTCAGGTGGTTTGAAATATCAAGTCACCCCAGGGCCCTGCTGCTCCGTCCAGTTCAGGGTGGAGCCCCCCCAGTCACCGACTTCCCGCTGCGGGCAGGACCCCTGGATGCTCCAGTTACGCTCGGGGCTGGTTTCCCTAGACCCCAAGGCCGGAGGGGGCAGCTGCGAGCCCCATAGTGCCCAGCCCCCGAGTAATTCCCAGAGCCGAGCGGTCAGAAAAGCCTCCCACCGTGACTTAACCATCGCCCATGATGGAGACGCCAGCCCGACCCATGGGATTCAGCGGCCCAGCATCATAGACTCATAGAAGATCAGGGTTGGAAGGGACCTCAGGAGGTATCAGGTATCCTGCTCAAAGCAGGACCAATCCCCAATCAAATCATCCCAGCCAGGGCTTTGTCAAGCATGACCTTAAAAACTTCTAAGGAAGGAGATTCCACCACCTCCCTAGGTAACGCATTCCAGTGTTTCACCACCCTCCTAGTGAAAAAGTTTTTCCTAATATCCAACCTAAACCTCCCCCACGGCAACTTGAGACCATTACTCCTCGTTCTGTCATCTGCTACCACTGAGAACAGTCTAGATCCATCCTCTCTGGAACCCCCTTTCAGGTAGTTGAAAGCAGCTATCAAATCCCCCCTCATTCTTCTCTTCCACAGACTAAACAATCCCAGTTCCCTCAGCCTCTCCTCGTAAGTCATGTGTTCCAGTCCCCTAATCATTTTTGTTGCCCTCCGCTGGACCCTCTCCCATTTGTCCACGTCCCTTCTGTAGTGGGGGGTCCCGGTCCCACAGGGAGCAAAGTGGGCGCCTGGCTCCTGGGGGTTCTCACTGGGGTCTCTGGTCTCTCCCCTGCCAAGAGGTGAAGGTGACAATGGCCGTGACGCTGCAGGTGACTAACCGCAAGTTCACCGCTGCCCTGGCGAACGCCTCCTCTCCGGCCTGGCGAGGATTCAGCACCTTGTTCACACAGCAGGTGAGCCCCGGGGGAGAAACCGGGATGAGAGGGAAACCCCCACGGTGGGGGTGGGGGGGCTGTCAGGGTGAGAGGCATCTGGCTGGGGCCAGAGCCATGCTCTGCCTCAGTTTCCTCAGCTGTATAATGGGGAAGAATGGACCTGAGTCGGGGACGGGGGGATTCCCAGTGCTGGTTTGCTGGTGAGGGCCGAGCTGCGGGCACTGGGCTCCCCCCACCCCAGCTTGGTGCGTGTGGGCCAGGGCAGTCCTGGCCGGTGACGCGTGTCCCTTTTCCCTTCCTTCCAGATCAAGCCGGTTTATAGCCAGATCCCGGGCTTTCAGGACCTGGAGATCCTGGAGCTCACGTGAGTGTCAGAAACCTGGGACCCCCGGCACCACCCGCGGGCCCAGATCGCCGGCGCCCCTGGGTGGGTAGCAGATGTTCCTGCTGAGGTCCCTTCCCCCGCACCCCCCTGCCAGCACCGACATGTCGAAAAAAACCTCAGAGGGAGGGGGTAGCGGGCTGCTGGCTCAGAGAGGGAGGGATGTGTGTGTGTCCTTGCACACGTGTGTGCTGCTACCTTGCTATCCCGGCTGCACCACACGCAGGGCGGGGGCGGAGGCTGACCAGGCCGGGGATGGGGGGACCCCCCCCACCGCGGGAGCAGCCCCCGGGTCCCCCGGGACTCTCTCCTGGCAGGTCCCCGCAGGCGGGGCAGGGGAGGCGGGCGCAGGCTGACGGGCCCCCGGGCGTTTGCTCCCCCAGGCCGGGCAGTGTCGTGGTGGCCCATAGGGTGGCCCTGGCCGTCCCCGTCACCGCCCGGCTCAACGCCACGCTGGAGGATCTGCCCCGGCGGCTGGCGGAAGAGATCAGGCTGGCGGCCCGCGACCAGGTCGTCTGCACCAGCAACTCGCGTGAGTCCCCAGCGGTGGGGTGGGGGGAAGGCTGGGCAGGGGACCCCCTCCTGTCCTGGGTGGGGCAACGCTTCGGACTGCACCGGCGTGGCACTGATTGGGGAGGGAGGGTGGCGGGGGCGGATGGACGGCCAGAGGGATGTATCGGAGGAGGGGGAATGGAGTGGGGTGGCTAGGTGGATGGACGGACAGAGGGACATATCTGGGGAGGGAGGGAGGGAGGATGGTGGGGACAGATGGACGGCCAGAGGAACGTATCTGGGGAGGGGGTGGCTGGGCGGATGGACAGACAGAGGGACATATCTGGGAAGGGAGGAAGGGAGAGGGAGGGAGGGAGGGAGGATATTTGGGGAGGGAGGATGGCGGGGGTGGATGGACGGCCAGAGGAACGTATCTGGGGAGGGGGTGGCTGGGCGGATGGACAGACAGAGGGACATATCTGGGAAGGGAGGAAGGGAGAGGGAGGGAGGGAGGGAGGATATTTGGGGAGGGAGGATGGCGGGGGTGGATGGACGGCCAGAGGAACGTATCTGGGGAGGGGGTGGCTGGGCGGCTGGACGGACAGCGGGGCGTATCGGGGCAGGACGGGCAGACGGACGCTCTGGCAAAGCCGGGAGTGGGGCAGTTTGCCCCCTCGCTGCCCGGGACGTCCCCAGCAGCCAGGCACCCAGGGCATCTCTCTCCGGCCGCAGGTGCTCTGTGTTTCAATCCTTCCTCCACCAAGGTGACCAGCCGGACGACAGCAGAGTTCAACGGTGCAGGTGAGCCCCCCCACCCCTCTCCTTTGTGGGGTGTCGCACCCCCAGAACTCGGGTGGGGCCGGCGGGTCTCTCACCGGCGGGTCTCTCACCGGCCCCCCTCTCCCCTCCCCAGAGATCTGCAGGCAGGCGCTGCCCCCCGAATTCAGCGCCCACTTCTTCCCCCGCCTGACGCCCGACGGCTTCACCTGCACCTCCCTGTGCACCGGGGGGGTGCCGGGCGCCCTCGGCTGCAACGCAGGGCAGTGCCGGGTGTCCCGTGCCGGCGCCCACTGCCGGTAAGTGTCACCCACCCACCCCCGCGGAGAGGGTCCCACCCGTACAGTGGGGAAATGACACACACAGCCCGGGTCCCGCCCTGGCCGGGGAACTCCCCCTTCACGGCCCTGTGCCCTATCCATGACCCCAACCCGTATCCTTCCTTGGGAGGTGACTTCCCCACCCTGGCCCTGTGCCCTAACCCCCGTTCCCCTCTCAGAGGGGACCCTCCCCGACCCTTGCTCCATACCTAGGCCTGGCCAAACGTACAAGGTTGACAGCGCCTAGCCATGTCTCTTTGTAAGCGTCTTCTCTTTCCGTTTGGATCCGTTCACGGGCTCTCGGTCGCTAGCAGACAGAGGTCTATAGCCCGGTCCCTCCCCACCGCTGGAGGCTGAAGCTTGACAAATTCAGGCTAGAAATAAGGCACCAAATTTCCAACCGGGAGGGTTATTAACCATGGGAACAATTTCCCCCCAGGGACAGGCTGGAGTCTCCAAGACCGGCTGTTTCTAACAGATCTGCCACAGGGATTATTTGGGGGGCAGGTCTCTGGCCCGTGTGATATGGGAGAGGGGTGACTAAATTAGGGTGACCAGACAGCAAGTGTGAAAATTCGGGACATGTTTTTTCGGGGGAGCGGGGATAGTTGCCTATATAAGACAAAGCCCCTAATATCGGGACGTCCGGCCATCCTAGGCCAGAGGATCATAATGGTCCCGTCCGGCCTTGGAATTGAATCCCTGAAATTTCGGGGATCAGACCACGGCAGGGTGACAGAGTCGCTGTTTTAATGACAATAGACGCTGAGGTGCAGAGCTACCAAAAACCACCCACTGTCAGGGTCACAGCTGGTCAAAAGCCACACGGCCCCCGGCCTTATCGCCTCGGCCGGCATCCTGCGGGCTTGGCCTGTCTGCACCGTGTCGAGGGGAACGTCACGGGGGGGCCGTGAAACGGGCCTTGACCGATTGAAAACTCGCATCCTTCCAAGCCTGCCTATGCCTTGATCCCTGCCCCTAACCCCCGACCCCTTACCCCTGACCCTAACCCCGACTCCGACCCTGGCCTCCAACCCTAATCCCTGACCTCGAACCCTGACCCCCGGCCTCTAATCCTAACCCCCGACCCCTTACCCCGATTCTGACCCTGGCCTCGAACCCTAACCCCTGGCCTCGAACCCTAACCCCTGGCCTCGAACCCTGACCCCCGGCCTCTAATCCTAACGCCCGACCTCTTACCCCGATTCTGACCCTGGCCTCGAACCCTAACCCCTGACCTCGAACCCTGACCCTGACCTCGAACCCTAACCCCTGACCCTGACCTCTAACTCTAACCCCAGCCCTGACCTTAACCCCGACTCTGACACTGGCCTAGAACCCTAACCCCCGACCCTGGCCTTGAACCCTGACCCCTGACCTTGACCCCTGACCTCGAACCCTAACCTCTGACCCTGACCTCTAACTCTAACCCCAACCCTGACCCTAACCCCGACTCTGACCCTGGCCTCGAACCCTAACCCCTGACCTTGAACCCTGACCCCTGACCTTGACCCCTCACCTCGAACCCTAACCTCTGACCCTGACCTCTAACTCTAACCCTGACCCTAACCCCGACTCTGACCCTGGCCTCGAACCCTAACCCCCGACCCCTTACCCCTGACCCTAACCCCGACTCTGACCCTGGCCTCGAACCCTAACCCCTGGCCTCGAACCCTAACCCCCGACCCTGACCTCTAACTCTAACCCCAACCCTGACCTTAACCCCGACTCTGACCCTGACCTCGAACCCTAACCCCAACCCCGACCCCTTACCCCTGACCCTAACCCCGACTCTGACCCTGGCCTCGAACCCTAACCCCCGACCCTGGCCTCGAACCCTAACCCCCGACCCTGGCCTCAAACCCTAACCCCTGACCCTGGCCTCTAACTCTAACCCCAACCCTGACCTTAACCCCGACTCTGACCCTGGCCTCGAACCCTAACCCCCGACCCTGGCCTCAAACCCTAACCCCTGACCCTGGCCTCTAACTCTAACCCCAACCCTGACCTTAACCCCGACTCTGACCCTGGCCTTGAACCCTAACCCCCGACCCTGACCTCGAACCCTAACCCCTGACCCTGACCTCTAACTCTAACCCCTGACCTTAACCCGACTCTGACCCTGACCTCGAACCCAAACCCCTGACCCTGGCCTCGAACCCTGACCCTGAACCCTAACCCCTGACCCTGACCTCTAACTCTAACCCCAACCCTGACCTTAACCCCGACTCTGACCCTGACCTTGAATCCTAACCCCTGACCCTAACCCCGACTCTGACCCTGACCTCGAACCCAAACCCCTGACCTTGAACCCTAACCCCCGACCCTGGCCTCGAACCCTAAGCCCCGACCCTGGCCTCGAACCCCGACCCTGACCTCAGATCCTAACCCCCCGACCCTGGCCTCGAACACTAACTCCTGACCCCTGGCCTCTAACCCTTAGCCCTCACCCTGCTTCTCCCTTGGCCGGGGAAGTCTCTGTCTCGCCCAGGCCCCAACCCCTGACTTGAGCCCCTCCCAGGGGGCGGGGGGGACGCCCGAGGAAGGGGCTCGGGGCCCGTTCTCACCCGCGGCGTCTGCCCCCCGTAGCTGCCCGGAGAGCGGCCGGTTCTGGTCCCTGGGCGCCAGCTGCCAGGTGCAAATCGACCGGGTCGGCGGCACCGTCGGCATCGTCGCCCTCACAGCCTTTGTGCTGCTCAATGGCGCCCTCCTGCTGGTGAGAGAATCCGCCCGGCGCTGGGCAGGGGCCTGCGGCTGGACCCCCGGGGAGGTGCGGGGGGGGGACCTGCAGCTGCCCCCCCCGGGGCGATGTGTGGGGGACCCTGAGGCTGGACCCCCAGGGAGGTGTGGGGGGGACCCTGCAGCTGCCCCCCCAGGGCGATGTGTGGGGGGACCCTGAGGCTGGACCCCTGGGGAGGTGTGGGGGGGGACCCTGCAGCTGCCCTCCCCCCAGGGTGATGTGTGGGGGGACCCTGAGGCTGGACCCCCGGGGAGGTGTGGGGGGGACCCTGCAGCTGCCCTCCCCCCAGGGTGATGTGTGGGGGGACCCTGAGGCTGGACCCCCGGGGAGGTGTGGGGGGGACCCTGCAGCTGCCCCCCCAGGGCGATGTGTGGGGGGATCCTGAGGCTGGATCTCCAGGGAGGTGTGGGGGGGACCCTGCAGCTGCCCCCCCAGGGCGATGTGTGGGAGGACCCTGAGGCTGGACCCCCGGGGAGGTGTGGGGGGGACCCTGCAGCTGCCCCCCCAGGGCGATATGTGGGGGGATCCTGAGGCTGGACCCCCGGGGAGGTGTGGGGGGGACCCTGCAGCTGCCCCCCCAGGGCGATGTGTGGGGGGACCCTGAGGCTGGATCTCCAGGGAGGTGTGGGGGGGAACCTGCAGCTGCCCCCCCAGGGCGGTGGGAGGGGACCCTGTGGCTGGCCCCCGGGGCGATGTGAGTGGGGGGACCCTGAGACTGGATCTCCAGGGAGGCATGGGGGGGACCCTGCAGCTGCCCCTCCCAGTGCGATGTGTGGGGGGACCCTGAGTCTGGACCCCCGGGGAGGTGTGTGTGTGTGGGAGGTGGGGATCCTGCGGCTGCCCCTCCGCCGAGGAGGCGGGGGGGGGCACTTTTCTGTTAATGCGTCTTCCTTGCAAGGTCTCACAACTCTTCTCTCTCCCCCCGCCCCACACTTTTGGCTGCAGACCTACAGATCAAAGGTCAGGGAGTGCCTACGCTGCCGACGGGGGCGCTGACCTCACCTCCCCCCCGCCTGGCCCCCAGGGGCCAACGGGCCCAGCAGGGGGAGGGGAGCACTGTGCAGCCGACCGATGCTGACTTGAACCCTGGGCCGGGCCACCCAGCACCACGGTGAGCGGGGGGGAAACGCACATCGTATTTGGG